>NC_046169.1:22008120-22160620 GCF_011064425.1 Rattus rattus
GACAACTACATACTCTTTCTCTCTTTCTGCTCCCATCCCAAACACACATAAATCTAAAATATTTCCCAGTAAGTGTATGGGTGTGTGGCTTGGTGTTAAAACACCTCCTTAGAATCTCCTAGTGATTAGGAATTTTGCTCAGTGTTTAGAGATTCTGTGTACATTCTCCCAGTGGAGGGGCTGGGGGCGTGGCTCAGTGGGAGAGCTCCTGCATAGAATCCCCCAGTGAGGGGCTGGGGGCGTGGCTCACTGGTAGAGCCCCTGCCTAGAATCCCCCAGGGAGGGGCTGGGGGCGTGGCTCACTGGTAGAGCCCCTGCCTAGAATCCCCCAGGGAGGGGCTGGGGGCGTGGCTCAGTGGTAGAGCCCCTGCATAGAATCCCCCAGTGAGGGGCTGGGGGCGTGGCTCAGCGGTAGAGTCCCTGCCTAGAATCCCCCAGTCAGACTCTGGGAGTGTAACTTCGTGGTAAGGGCATTTTATAGCATGACTAAGCCTTGGGTTTGTTCCCCAGAATCACTATTTTTTTTTTAAAAAAAAAAAAGAAGTTAGACTACAGTAGAAGATTAAGAGTAGATAATGAGAAAACTCACCAGTCATTCCCAGTCTTTTGAGGACATTCAGTGCCTTATCTCTCCATACTTGGCTTTGTTTCAAAGCTAATTTCACACCATTCCTGTAATTTGTCACTACATGAGAGTTTGTTTTTTAATTCCATATACCATGTACATGTTCTGAGCCATAGACACCACACCCCCAAATACATACTGCATCTTTGAAGTTTCTGTTTTTTAAACTTTTGTCTTTGATGCTCCTCTCATCCCCTCTGATTGAGTTTTTCGTCTTTCCTTCATCCTAGCCACCTTGGGGCCCCTGAAAGGAAATTGGGAAGAGGGGCAGAAGCATGAATTCCTTAATAAGTCCCAAAAGTAATCAAAAGAAAGAAATGCAATATGAACAAACCCACAAAATATTCTCCTGCTCCTTTGGGGGATATTTAATGCGGGGAAGGTCAGGCCTTTGTAATGTTAATTCTCCAGTCATAAGAAGAATGCCACCCCTTTTTCCAGAGTAATATTGCTGTCTGTGAGAAAGCTTTGATTTTTTGGGAGAAGTGCTGTTTAAACACACCTGCAATTCAAAGCGGGCCTGCTGGCCTCCAGATGGGGAGAGGCTGTGGGAAGGGTGGGGTAGGGTGGATGTACTCATCCGAGTCTTCCTGGCGTCTTGGAGAATGTGGGCTCTGGGAGCTCTGTCCAGCCCTTGACCTTTAGCCACCTTGGTCTGGAATGGGCGATCAGTACGTATGGATGCCATTTTCTTTTTCTGAGATTGACACAGCCGGAATCCTCTAAAGCAGGGCAAGTGTCGTTGCTATAAGAAGGTTATAGGAGCCAAGGTTTTCTGGTTTACACTAACTTACGGACATGGGGCTGACATGGAGACTGTGTGGTGGGAAGCAATGTACCAATCCCAGCCCCCAAAAAACCTACAGTCCGGTGTCATCCCTGTCATCTGGGGACAGTTCTGCCATGTGGTCTGTCCTCCGTCTCCTGCCCTGAACCTTTGCCTTTTCCGTCCTGTTTGGTGCTTTTTTCTCTGCTCTGGGTGATAACACTTAGTGATTTTTGGTTTTTTGTTTGTTTGTTTGATGGGTTACATACTGCAAAACCTCTGTTTAGGACAAGTAATTAAAATCTTTTTTATTAACCACAAGTTGTAAGTCTTTTCGTTTAAATGTTTTTATCTCTCTCGGCGAATAAAATTTTTATGCAAACACTTTAATCCCCCCCCACACACACACACACATAACTGAATGTTAAAAGTTTTGTTTCCACAAAGCCACTCCTGTCCAATCTCAGATCTGAGAATTTAAGTGACGTACGTGAATGATTCCTTCCCCCTTCCATCATGTGTTTCGGTTTGCAAACAAGGTCTCACTAGGTTAAAATTGCATTTCTTCCTGTTTGGCTTGCCTACTACTTACTTAGTTACTTGGGTGGCAGAAGCCATCTCTCTCCTTCCATCAAGCGGATCCTGTAGTTCACACTCAGATCCCCAAGTTTGGTAGCAAGTCTTGACCACTTATTTATTTGTGTGTTGTTTGCTTGTTTATTTTAGGCGGAGTCCCAATCTGTAGCTCAGGATGACTTCCAACTCCTAACCTTCCTGCCTTAGCCTCCTCAGTTCTGGGATTGCGTAAGTGCACATCTTCACATTAAATATGGTGAATCCCTGAAATACATCAAATGCCATTATTTCAGGTGCACCGGCAGACATGCCAATAGCGACTGAATTATTTCATCTGTTCTTATCTTCTTCCGGCATTTCAGAGTTCTCAAGTCACTTCTGAGTGTCCCTTCCTGTATTCCCAATTTTCTGTTTTTGTTTTTGTTTTTGTTTTTGTTTTTGTTTTTTCGTCTGGCAAAATACCACCATGTCCCAGGCTGACGTGGAACTTACTGTTAGCCTAGGCTAGCATGGAGCTCACAGGGACCTTCCCATCTCAGTGCAGGTTGTAGGCATGAGCCCCCGCACCTGCGTCTAGTCTCCTCGGCTCAGTGTCTGTCCACCACATCCCCCTCTGTGTGTGCCCCATAGCACAAGTGTCAAACTGACTTGTGTTGTCTTCGTAGAGTCCACTCCACCAAATTTTTATTAAAAGAGAAGAGAGACTTTCCCCGGCAAAACAGAGATGTATGAAAATTACCCTCATTCTCTAAAGTAGTAAAGGTCACAGCAGTGGTTGTAAACCAGCAGGCTGTCTACTTCCTGATACAGACATATATATATATATATATACTCAGCCTCACCCCCCTTTTCCCTTTTCTATTTTACCCTGAGGCATTTTTTATTTCTTGCACAGATGGTCTAACTCAGGGCTAACAAAATGTTTTAAGTTTTGCATAAATTAAAGCAAGAGGTCTCCGAATACAAATGTGCAGGTTTTTTTTTTTCAAGTTGAAAACAACTATGTTAACATTTTTGAAAAAAAAAAAAATCACAGCCTCAGGCCAGCCAGAGTGGAGAACGGGGAGAAGAAATGAATACATGCTAAACTCTGGGAGCATTGGTTCCGTTTTGAGACCCACGAGGATTGATCAGGCTGGAGGGTTGATCCGTCTTGAGGATTCGGTGATTTAGCCGGACACACAGATTTAGCAATGTTATTTGTGGGGCCATGTTTTCTGGGTTCCTTTGGGTTTAATAAATCGTGTGGAGTCCCTTTCATTCCTCCTCGTTGTATCTTATGCCAGGGTCTTATTCAGATTCAAGTTAGCCATTCGAAAAACAGAAACTAACCATGAAACTGCTTGCTTCTCCCAATTGTCCCTCCCTCCTAGCTCCCTAAACCTACCAGCCCACAACAACACAGTATAGGACTTTTCTTTTCTTCGGAGGAGGAATGAGAATTTCTTTCTTTGTTTTTCTTTCTTTCTTTCTTTCTTTCTTTCTTTCTTTCTTTCTTTCTTTCTTTCTTTCTTCCTTCCTTTTGTCCATCCTTCCTTCCTTCCTTCCTTCCTTCCTTTCTTCCTTTCTTCCTTTGTGTGTGTGTATGGGTGTATCATATGTGCGTTTGCACTACCCTGAAATACCCTTTATACTTGATGGCGTGGTGACTGGCTCGGTTCTGTGCAGGTAACCATAGCTGCAGAGTTGATGAGTGAAGTACCATTCCGCACCCAGAAGACAGGAAACATTTCATAAGGCTCACCCATTGGCTCTTACCTCTGTCCACGCTCACACACCCTTCCTCATTATACAACATTCTTGTATAGATCAGAGCTACAGAATCCTGTGCACGCCACTTTTTCTCAACACTTTGGCCAGTTGTGAGTCTCCGTATTAACTACCCCCACTGCTGAAGAAGCTTCTCTACCAATGGCCAAGAACTGTGCTACTTTATGGGTATGAATATAAGTTGATAGAAGGCAGTTTAGTTCCATGAATATTCTGCTCTTCATGTAATTGGGAATCAACCCATGTTGCCTTCAGAACATTTCCTCCTTTGATCCAAACATCATCATCAAATCAAGAGCCCCATACATTCTTTCTACTCTCCACATCTGTTCTTAACAGGGCCCATTAAGTCACAGTCTGTGGCTTGTCATCACTTGATGACCTCTGGTTAACTGTGGAGCCTTCTGTCTGGGCCTGTCTTGCATGAGACCAGGAGATGAACACCTCGGGTTGACCTATTGTGCTTAAAGCATCAAGTGAGTTCTTCTGATATTAAGTATTTCTTACCGTCTGATTAGAAATGAAATTCTGTACTGTGCTCATTTGATACAATGCTTGGAAATCCAAAAAGCATAGAGAAAAGTTATTTGCTGTTCCTTTGTTTTCCTAGTTAGCACATCCCCGTGTTCTCTTCTGACTTATTTTAAAAGTCTTATGCTTATATATGTGTGTTTTCTATGCATGAGCACTTGTGCACTTGTGTGTGGAGACCAAAGGGTTATGTTAGGAACACCTTCATCTTTTCGTGTGACAATGTCTTTCATTAGCCCGGAGCTCACCAATTTGACTCCATTGAATGACTCTCAAGCCCCAAGGAGCATCCTCTCTCTTCTCCATTACTGCTGTTATAGTCAGCGCAGTATCTCTACTGCAATCCACGTGATTACAGAGTTATTAAGGATCACACCTAAGCACTAATGCTTACAAGGTGTCTCAGTTAGGGTTTATGTTGCTTATGTGTATGTTAAATTGAAACATCATGCTGAAAAGCAACTTAGGGAGGAAAGGGTAGATCTGGTTTCCTAGCTGGTAGACAGTCGTCCAGAAAAGCCAGGGCAGGAAGTCAAGGCGGGAACATTGTTGTATGATGTGATGCTGAGGCCATGGAGGAACAGTGCCGACTGCTTGTATCTTATGGCTTGCTTGGCATGCCCAGGGATGATACTACACTCAGTGAGCAGGACCTCCTGCATCATCATTAATGAAGAATATATCCTACAGTTTCCCCTACAGGCTATCATACGGAGGCATGTTATTAACTGAGAAGTCTTTCCCAAGTGACTCTAACCTCTGTCAAGTTGATGACCAGCACACAGGGCAAGCACTTTACTGACTGATGTAGTTCCTCAGCTCCTCCCCTAAATTCTATTTCCTTATCCAGCAGAGACCCAGCAGTAGGCACGTCATAATATAAATGTGACTTTAGATATTATATTCTCCTTTTTTTTTTCTCTTTACGTAAGCACTAATTTGTGGCATCAAGAAGTGTTTAAGGCAAAATTGCTTTAAAACTTTGTAGCCTTGGTTCTGGGGAGACGATTCCATGGTTAAAACTCTTGCTATACAAGTGTTAGGACAGGAGTTCTGATCCCCTGACTCAAGCACATAATCCCACCTGTAATCCCTAGAACCAGCTGGATAGCAAGACCCATTCGTGAGCTCTGGGTTTGATTGAGAAACCCTGTCTCAATGAATAAGGTGGAGAGTGGTTCCCAGTATCAGCTTTGGCATCCTTACACACACACACCCATGTGCAGTTGCACCTCTTACTCACATGCCCATACAGTGAAAGCATGCACATGCATACTTCATGCACAGCCAATGAAAAGAGCAAAAAGAACCTTAGGTTAACTCTTATGGTATTGGACACTGCTGGCCAGCATATACAAATTGCCTTTAAAAATAAAACAGTGAAATCCAGGAGCAGCCGATCCCGTTCCCTCTAGGAAAGGGAATGTGTTTTTGACTTACCGCATCTCGCAGAAGTCTGTCCGCAAATGCTCAGTTAATCAGCATCTCATGTTTCCCATCCTTCTGAGAGAATTCACAAGTGACTGAGGGGCAGGGAGCCTGATGTCGCTTAAGTCCTGGCAGCAACTGATACAGTTGATGTGCTTCTTGGCTCTCTCCTTCCGTCTGTTTCTGCGTACTCAGTACATGTAATCAGGACCACTTGGATCATATAAAGAGTGATACATTTTCATTGAAGGAGAATAATGCTTTGATCTTTCTCCCTGTCTCTGAGCTGTTGAGAAACACTAAACTTAGTTGTTAAGAGTAAGCACAAGGCATCTAGAAAGATCACAGCTTTTTGAAACCCTTGACATAGTAACTCTGTCCAGGTAGACATAGCCTCAGTCTATTCAGCTACGGATATTAGCCTGACACCCTTCGTCCTTGATTGAAGAGCCCGGATGGAAGCTGGCAGCAGTTACAGAGCCCTCTGTGTTCTGAACTCAACAGGGAGTCAGAGGTTATTTGATTTGTATGACCTATTGAAGAATTTAGAAAAAACTGATATCTTTATGGTCTTGATCTTTAATACTTAGACATATTTTTAGGTTGTTTAAGACTCTTACTGTTCTCTGCAATATTTTATGATTTCTTCTGTATTTGTACTGCATACTTATATGTTTCTGGTAGATTCTTAGTTTATTTTGTTTATTTTAATGTTAGTGTGATGTCCTTTTAAGTTTATTTCATTTTTTTGCATATACATTGGTGTGTGTGTGTGTGTGTGTGTGTGTGTGTGTGTGTGTGTGTGTGTGATGGGTGAGCAATGTCTGTAGAGAGTCATGCAAGTACCACAGTGAATATATATGTGAAGGTTATGAGACTATGTAGGGTATCAAACCTCGTATTCCTCCTTGTTCAAAGCTTTCAGGCCAGGAAGCAAGCTCAGTAGATAAAGACACTTGCCACCAACCCTCAAGATAGAAGTTTGTTCTGCAGGACCTATGGTGGATGAAGAGAACAATTATCATAAGTTACCTGACCTTCCATGCATACAGCAGCACATCCACCCATCACAAATATAAGTATATGCATTAATGTATTTTTTTATAAAGGCAATATTTCTTCTTGTTCACCTCTATGTTAATGAGGCTGCCTGGGCTTCCGGCTTCTGGCTTCCAGGGGTTCTTGTATTGCTGCATCCCGTTTTAGAATTATATATGCACAGTACTAATTTCAGCTTTGTTTAGCTTCTGGAAGTCTGAACTCTTGCCTTCATGCTTGCTATCGAGTGCATTACCCACTGACTCATATCCACAACCCATGTGTGGTATTTTTTTTTAAATTATGCTGATAGAACTTTGGTTTTGAAATATATACCAAAATAAATGAAATCAGATCCAAACAATTATGTAGCCCTGTTCGGAGTGATCAAAAGAGAGAAAATGACTACAATATGTAACAGTATTTATGGAGTCTGGTAAGTTCTCATATGCAGCCAGAAAAGGGAATCAGATGTGTACCTGGGCTGTTTTGTTAATGGTCCTAGAAGACATTTTCACAAATGAGTTGGTGTCACGATGCAAATCTTATGTAGTAATGCTCACCTGCAGGATCCCAAGTTGTTATAGCCGTGGAGATAGAGCAGAGCTGTTTTGTCAGGGTCTGAGAAGAGAGGAAATGGGATGGTATTATGTGATGGGTATGAGGGCTTAGAGTGGGGCGATGGAACCTTTCTAGCAATGGATGGGTTTGGTAAGTGTAGCCATCACCGTAGACTTCCGTTAATGCATACTATGATCGAAAATTGATGGGTTCTATAGTTTACTGCATTAGGTACATAGAAGTAGCATTTTTCTAAAGATTTATTTAATTATTTAGGTGTACATTTATATAGGGAGGGATGCCCACAGGGAACAGAAGGGGTTTCAGATCCCCTGGAGTGGGAGTTACAGGCAGTTGTGAGCCACTCTGTGTACACCCTGTAAAGCCAACTCAAGTCCCCTTCAAGAATCATGAGGGCTTTCAACTTCAGAGCCCTCTCTGTAGTCTCCACTCACCGATCAGATTTCTAAAAAGCATCTTCATCTTAATTTACTGATAACTTTTGACAAAATCATCTTAATTTACGCATAGCATTTGATAAAACGATTACATTGTCGAGGGTGGGTTCTGAAGCATCTTTAGCGTCTCCTATTAAGAGCGATCCCGGGGTTTGTGCTGTTGTGCGTGTAGGTGTCTTTTACGTGAATGAGGATGCTGATTTCCTCTTCTGCTTCACTCAGGTTTAGCTTTTATCATGAGGTACCGTTTGGATGTTGCTTTAGTCTGTTCCTGAGACGCACTGCAAGGATTGATTTTCTAATGTCAAATCAATCTGCAGTTCTCGGTTAAACACTAATTGATAATAAATTCTCCCTCTCGCTGCTGATTTCAGTGTCTTGGCGTTTTACTCAGGTTGTTTTATCGGAGTCGGGAATAATATTATATTTTAACTTTTATCCATTATTTAAAGTACACTTAATGGCATTTTATTCCACCCCCTCTGTCTCCACAGGAGGGCTTCTGTGCGTGTGTGTGTGTGTCTGTGTCTGTGTGTCTGTCTGTGTGTGTTTGTGTGTCTGTGTCTGTATCTGTGTGTGTGTGTATACGTTAGTTCATGCAGGTGCATGTGAATGTGCATGCATGTAAGTTTGAAAGTTTGCAGGGCATGTGTTTAAATCAGAGGACATGTTTACCGTCAGCTGCCTCTTCTCGCCGTCTCGTCAGCAATCACATTTACTTGCTGAGACTTCCCCCCAACTCATAACTTTTTCTTAAATAGAATTGCTTTCTTGTTTTCCGCTTCTTCCTGCATATTAATATCTTGAATTCCTGGAGAGAATGCTACATTTATTAGAGTCGGGCTTCTAATTTCTGTTGAGAGACATGAGAAAAACTACTTTAAAAGGAGAGGAAGGGTCTCTGTTCAGATTCATGGTTTTCAAGAGAGTTGGTAGTCTGCCTGCCCTGCCATTACTGGCCTCCGTTAAGGGAGAACATCATGGGTAAAGGATGTGGTTTAGTAGAACTGGCTGCTTCCCTCCTGGCTGCAGAGAGACGCTGCCTCTGACGGTACTAGGCTTCTTTCTTCTTTCTCTTGGTCCTCATTGATGCTCTCGGTTCTTTTGTTGGGATCCCCTAGGTTTCTTCTTCAGTCACTGCTCACTGCAGACACCTGCACTTCCCCCAGAAGTGCACTGTACCCATCTACTAGGCCATCTGCCAGTCCAGTCCGTGTGACAGTGAAGATTAGCCAGTGAGGTTAGGCCCGTCTTTAAAGAGCATCTCTAGACCAACAGGGCCTGCCTTACACCTCTGCGCTGACACTGACTCTGATTGCCCCATTAGGGATGTCCTTCAGGTTTTCTGCTCATCATGACTTTCTTCATCACTTGGAACTAGCAGAATCACTTTCAGATATAAGAAAGCATACACTACGTTCTCAACATCAAAGCGTTCTCGTTTGTTCTGTGTCCATCGAAGAACGCAGCTTCATTTTTCATTACCGCCGTAACTCGAAAAGGCCACATTGGCCTGTCCTTGGCCTTTTAATTTAAATAAAGACTCTGTCTTCTTTGTCTTCAGACGTGGGCTGATAATCTCATTGAAGGTTTTAGTCTGTTTTCTTTAATGATTCGTTATTAGACATACCTCTTTAGAGATGTTGTTTATGTATTAGTGGGACTCCTTTTGACAACTCCTTGGTAGTTTCCTGCTCATTTTCGGTTGGCTTATTCACTTTCTTGATAGTAGATGTTAAATTTTTCATGTGTTTACCCTTCATTAGATGTATGGCCTGCAGGGTTCTATTTTACCCAATACCTGTGTGCCATTTTTATTCTGTTAAAGGTTTTGTATTGTTTCGGTTGATTTCGGGACATACCGTGGAAATCTTTGCCTGGACCAAGGTCAGGTGCACTTTTTCCCTAGTATTTTTAATGTTTCCATTTGCCTTCAGTCTGCTTGGCTAACATTTGTTCATGATTGGGAATATCGTTCAGTTTCTTCTTCCTTAGGATGTTCTTGTTTTCCTAACACGATGGATTGTATAGACTGTGTGTTTTGTTTGCACCTTAGTGCAGTATCCATTGACTGGAAAGTGGGCGAGTTTGTTTCCAGGCCTATTCTTGATCATAATATCTGCTTTAAGCTCTCTTAATTCTTCTCACTAAATTGTATGTCTCTCTTCTTTATATGTGCACTTGTCTGTTTTCTATGAGTAAGTATATAAAATATTTGATTTCTCCATGACATTTTCATACATGTATCTATGTCGCCATCACCTTGTTCCCCCCACACACAGTTTTTCTTTTAAATAGATTTGAGTTTGTGTCATATATACATGTGCATTATGTATACACACATATGCATATATATATGTGATCATCTATATTTTTGAATATGAGAAAGAACACACATAGGTCTCTTCACATTTTCTCTCAGTAATTTCCATATTCTCTGTTGTCACAAAGTCTCATGTAGCCTGTTCTGGCTGTTCTCACTATGTATCAGAACATGGCCTTGAATTCTCCATCCTCCTGCCTTCAGCTTTCAATGGCAGGGACTACCTGCTTTCTTCTGATTCTTGTTCTTTTGTAGGAGTTTAGAACTCAAATGATGTGGTGTTCCCTTAAAAAAAAAACCTTCCTGTTGTCAGGATGAATTTATGATTTCATATCTTTTTCCAACAGTCTTGAATTCATTACTGTGCTTAATAATGTTACTTCTCATATTATCACAGATATGGTCACTGTTAAGGATGTGTAATCGGGCTCCCGTGTGCCTGGGGTGTATTCCCTTCATTATTTTGAGTACTTTTTTCTAACCTAAGATGCCATTTTGTATCCAGTATATGTTAGCCCTGCAGTAAAAAAGGAAATTGTTTTCCTCCCATTTGAAATTGTTGAGTCTTTTTAAGATTCCTTTTCTTTGTGAAATATTAGCTCTACTTACCTTGTCTGAATCATGTGCATTTTTTCACATCTTTTATGTTAATTTCTCATCCTTCACTTTTCTTCCTTGTTTGCTGATATTTTTTTAAATCATGAATTGTCCACTTTTCTTAGATTTTTGTTTAATCAGTCTGTGTAATTAGTCCTAGAATAAACGTGCCACTTATCAGTTCTTCAGTTTTGGTTAGTTTTTGGTTGTGGGGGGGTCATTGTTGGTCTTGATGATCTTGCTTTATTTTTATTTTTTTTTCTCAAGACAGGGTTTCAATACTTAGACGTGGCTGACCTGGAAATCACTATGTAGACCAGGGTGGCCTTGAACTCACAGAAATTCTGCCTCTGCTTCCTGAGAGCTGCCATTAAAGTCCTGTGGTGCCAGTACCCCCACTCGTCTCTTATACTTTAGAATAAGAAAACCCTTGACAAACTGGTCCCAGTGCTACAACTACAGACCACATAGTTCTTTCATGCCTCATATGAACTAGAAACTACTTTTTTTTTTTTTAAACCATGCCAGGTTCAGGGTTTTCAAGCCTCTCCCTCTAAAACCAAGGTTCATACTTATTTGTGGGTCATTGTGTCATCATAAAATCTTGAAAGGACTTTTATTGGTTTATGATAGTAGATAAAAATGGAGATGCCCATATCAGTCTTAGGGGGACGGGTGTGGCATTTCCCTTCACCTGGCAGAGGATAGGAAGGTTGTTCATGCTCCTCTTCCTCATCTTCCTTCACCCCCACCTCCATCCTCAGGGGATCTCCTGAGTTTCTTATCTTAGGGGCTCTGCTCTACGTGTTCTTGTTGGCTGGTTTCATATAGGTTCAAAACCAATCCTGGGGTTCAAGTCAAACTAGAAAATAGTTGTTAGAGACAAAAGTAAAAAGTTTTGTTTTCCACCCCTTGCTTTGCTTAACTTTCTGTTTTGTTTTGTTTTGTTTTTAACTGGAGTAGTATTTTCTTTCTAACCAGTTTGTATGTGGAGAAGAAGTGACTGTTTCAAAATTCACTTTATTTCCTTTTCCATTATTTTCAGTGAAGTGCTGTCTTATTATCTTTCAGGGAGTAACGCTACAGCCATGTTCCAGACCAACCCAGGACCCTAGCCCTGTAATCTGAACCATATTATTCTGTAAAAACCATAAATTGTGTACTTTACTCACTAAAATAAAAACCTTATATGTACACGCATACTCATTATACAAACTTTAGTTTGATTTAAACTATCAGTTCCATCCCATCCTTTCCTCGTATACTCAACAGCAGAATATTATCCCTTCTTAAGTGAGATTAATATTTCATTATTCCGGAAGGCTCCAGAAGTAGCTTGTTGTTTTGCAGACTGCATCGTGAATTTCGGGTGCGCTGTAACCTGATCAAGTTGGAGAGCTGCTGATGCAAGTAAATGTAATCTCTTGATGATGTCTTCCTTGTCCAACACTTTCCTGCTCTGCCTGGCCTCCCAGTCTCTGGGCCCTAAACTTCACCTATCTGGCAGGTTCCCGCAGAGCAACATTGCAACAGCTATGGCCTCCCCTGGGCAGCCCCCCCTTTTTTGAGTATGTTGTAGCCACTCCTTGCTCACAACCAAGCCCTTATTGCACCTTGGCTGTGTGAGCTCTTACATGGGAGAAATGCCTCACGTCCTAGAGCACATGAGTCTTCCACATTTGTGGGAGACAATGAAATGGTGAAAAATACATTATGCAGAGTTGTAATTTTCCCTGCTGAACTGTCTTGGCATATGAGTGTCTGCTAGTTGATGATGAGCGTGCATGCGTGTGCGTGCGTGACTGTATGTATTTATGTGTGTGACCAAGAACATTGCCACTGTGTATGACAAGATCAGAGGACAACCTGGGGTATCAATTTTTGCCTTCAGCATTGTTCAAGATAAGGTTCATTTGCTATTTCTTCTTGGGATTCTTCTGTCTGGCTTTTCTGTGGCTTCTGTGAATCTAGAAGGACCTAATATTCGAATAGAAAGCACTTATGTCTACACAGCCATTTCAGTAGCCCAGATTATTAGTGGTTTAGAAAACTAAGAGGCCTATGTGCATGAATGAGGAACCTGGGATTGTTTTCCATGTTGTTAGAGGTGAAAAACAGTCATTGAAGTTACAGTTGAAGACCTTGTCTTGGAGATAGATAAATGACTGGGTGAGGTTGGCATGGCTTACTGTCATAAGTACACTGTGGCATTCAGTGTGCCCAGAGCATCACCTTGCTAATCTTTAGTAAACAAGTAGTTGAGATGAGAGGTCACTTACAAGGGGGGGGGGCAGGCAAAACAGATGAAGGGCAATGGAATACATGTGAGAAAAAAGCAGATGTTAGAAGATGTCAGATCTCTTGGGGTCAGCGGTAGACTAGCAAGAGTTGGAGAGACTGAGTACTGGAGAAGGTAGTAAGGGTGTTCTAGTTAGCTGTGACTGTAGACTTGGCTTGGCCTAGTCACCTGAGAACGGAATCTAACCTGAGAGAGTGCCTGAGTAAGATTGAGTTATTAGCATGTCTATGGGGCATTGATTTAGTTAGTAGGGTCCAGCCCATTGTGGGTAGCACCATTCCTTACAAATGCAGTTCTGGACTGCATAAAAAGCTAGCTATGTATCCGTCAGTGTCCAAGCCAGCACGCCGAGTTCCTCCAGTTTCTCCTTTTTGTTTCTATTGAGTTCCTGTCCCGACTCACCCGCTTATGGGCTGTGAACTTGAATTATAATGTAAATAAACCCTTCCTTCCCTAAATTTCTTTTGGGCAGAGCATTTTATCATAGCCATATAAATCAAACTAGAACGGGGGTAAGCAAGCACAAAGTATAATGATGTATGCTCTTGAGAATGTCGTAATGAAATGTGTTGCTGTGTATAGTAAGAACAAGAAAGATTTAATGACGAAAACAAATTATCTTTCCCCTTTCCAAGTCGACATTCACATTCCAAACGCACGCCCCACAATAAAAGGATTTTTGTCTGTATGCCTCTGGCATGCAGAGCAGTTTTCCCAGCTGTATTTTTTTAGTTTTGTCAACATGAAATCTTTTCTTTTCAGAGTCAGTATCTTGATAATATTCTTCTTCAAAAACGCATGTAGTACCTCCAGAATTTTTTTCTTCTAGTTATCAAGTGTGTGTGTCTGTGTGTGTGTGTGCCTGTCTGTGTGTGTGTATGTGTGTGTATGTGTGTGTCTGTCTGTGTGTGTGTCTGTGTGTGTGTCTCTGTGTGTGTCTATGTATGTGTGTGTATGTGTGTGTGTCTGTAAGTGATTGTGTGTGTGTGTGTGTGTGTGTGTGTGTGTGTGTGTGTGTATACATGTGAAAGGCAAAGGAGAATCTTGGTTATCATTCTTCAGGCACTGTCTAACTTGCAGTTTGCTATTTTGTTTCATTTTGTTGTTTGTTTTTTTTTTCTTTTTTTTTGTTTTTTTTTTGTTGGATTGATTTCTTCCTTTCTCCCAACCTTGTTCCCTCCTTTGTGTGTGTGTGTGTCTGTGTGTTTGTGTATATGTGTGTATGTGTGTGTCTGTGTGTCTGTGTAGGTGTGTGTTTGTGTGTGTGTGTCTGTGTGTGTGTTTGTATGTGTGTGTATGTGTATGTATGTGTGTTTATATGTGTATGTGTATGTGTGTATGTCTGTGTGTGTGTGTGTATGTGTGTGTATGTGTGTGTGTGTCATATGTGTGTGTGTGTGTGTGTGTGTATGTGTGTCTGTGTGTGTGTGTGTGTGTGTATGTGTGTGTCTGTGTGTCTGTGTGTGTCTGTGTGTGTGTGTCTGTGTGTGTGTGTGTGTGTGTGTGTCTGTCTGTCTGTCTGTGTCTGTGTCTGTGTGTGTGTGTGTTTGTGTTGCATACATCTCAGCATGTACATGTGAGCGCCTGTTCACACACTGAGAGGCCAGAGGGGACTTTAGGTATTTTTCCTATCACTTTTCATCTTATTGCTTTGAGTCGGGGGTCTCTCAGTAACCTAGCAACCTCCTGTTTAGGCTAAGCTGGCTAGCCATACAGCCATTGTGATCCGTCTATCTCTGCCTCACACTGCTGATAGTATATGAACCTACAGCCATGACCAGTTTTTATATGGGTGCTGGGGATTCGAACTTAGGTCGTTGTGCTTGCATATGCACCAATCTTCTTATTGAAAACGCCATTTCCTCAGTGCTCATCAAATTTGTTTTTGAGGCAGGGTCTCTGACCTGGCCAGAGCTACCCAGGCATCTTCCTGTCTCCCCCTCCCCAGTACTAGTGAGTTTATACGTGCACATCCCTATGCTGGTCTTTTTAACCATGTTCTTGGGGGAGTGAACTCAGGTCCTCATTCCCGCAATGAGGGCTCGTTGGCTTGAGAGCTTCCACATTCTGCCTCTGCCTCTCATCTCCCTGCAGGAATGCCGGCATTATAGATTCCTGTACTCGTTTTGGTTTTCTGAATGAACCCCAACCCACTGAGGGTCTTAATTGTGGAAGGAATCAGGCCTTGCATCTGTATACAGCATCCGTTTTTTTTTTTTCCTTTTTTTTTTTTTTTTAAGTGAATAGACCTGAATATTGTGGGCCTGGGGACTGAACCTTCTCTCCCTTAAAGCCAGGGATGTTCTGAGACAGTGCTCTGGCCTAATGAATGTGTGGGAGCTCTAAAGATGCTGTCCCTAGGTGTTCTCGTACAAGCAGGCCACTCGTGATGAGCTGTGCATCGTCAGCAGAAGCCACATAAGAGGAATCCTGATTATCCCCACAGAGCCATCCCACTCCACCCCTTTCCTCTTTGATGTTTCTGTACGCGACATTTGGATTTTAAAGGGAATATTGTGTGTTTGACTTTTAAGTAGATTTTCAGTGTGTTAGGATAATAAAGTAGGAATCCACCCGTCATCACTCAGCTCTGTAGGGAGCCATGAGTACATCAGAATGGGCTGAAGGGACAAGGAAGGTCACAGAAGGGGTGAGGCAGGTGACCCTTCCATCATGACCTAGTCATGAAGGACAGTCTTACAGTAGCTACAGGTCAGAATCTCTCCATAACCCCCAGCCATGATTGACTCTGAAGCTGCCAGAGACCTGCTATATTTTACATGCTCTGTATAAGCAGGCAGCATGAGCATAAAATATGGATCTCTGTGCAGGCCACATGAGGGTACCAAACTCTATAATCTTCTACAGAGGAATACAAAAGGTCACTGTGTCCTGGTACATCCATATGCACCCTGTGCTCTTATCCTTAGAGGCACTTGCCTTTGGGTCCTTACTAGGTTGTTGTCTCTATTTCCTTCCTGTTCTGTTTCTCCCTGCCTGTCCTGTCTTTCTTTTCCAATGTATCCACAGACAAGGCTGACCAGTACTGTATCATCCTAACCCCTTCTGGCCCTCTGGATGGTAGAAAGCTCAGGCTAGAAGACACTTTCATAATTAGCTGACAACAGTCTATCTCTGAGAGGCCTTTCTATGTGGGACACCAGCCCTTCTCAGTCTGCTCTGCACCTCGTTAGCGTTTCATGCCCAACGTCGGCCTTTTGTGATCTTCCCCCTGCCTCTGTGCATGCCTGCATGTGTGTTTATGTGTGTATGTATTTATATAGGGGCTTGTAAGCATGTGGAGGTCAGAGCTCAAGCTCTGTCACAACTGTTCTTCCTCAGACACAAATATGATGACCTTGAAGGTGATGCTGAGGATAATGGTGGTGATAATGTTTGACAGGGGACACATGTCACAGTGTACATGTGGAAGTCAGAGGACAACTTTAGAGAGTCACTTCTCCCCTTCCACCATTATTTCTGAGGAGCAAGCTCAGCTTGTCACGCTTGCATAGGAAATACTTTTGCCCAATGTGCCATCTCGCCAGCCCCCACCTTACCGTTTGGACGTGGTATCTCACTGGGAATTGAGGATTGCCCTACAGGTCTTTCTGGTTGCTCCAGGGGTCTACATGTCTCAACCTTCCTAATCCTGGGATTCCAGATGGATACCTTCAAGCTTTAGCTTTCAATAACATGGGTCTTGGGTTCTCATGCTCACGTGGCATTTATACTTCACCATGGAATCCTAGTTGTTTGTCCAGCACAGACCTTTTACAACTGGCCAGGCCTTCCTTCCTACACTCAATGAAGGCGGAACTTTCCTGGTACTGACCTATCCTTTTGATTTTGTTTTATACTGATTCTCCTCCTCTCTGGACACAAAGTTCCAGCACCATGGAAGGACTGAGTTATGCTGGAGTACTAGCAGGATAGTGGGGTCTTCATTCGTTTCTCCATGGGGTTCCTCCTGAATCCCACTCCTGGCTGGCAAGAGCGAAGACATTTAGCCCAGTTGTTCCTCTGCCTGTCTCCTGTGAGTGCTGCCCTGTTTCTGTTTAGCAAGCTGCTATGCCAATTTTCTATGCATGTTGTTACATACCCAGCTCTAATTCGACTGCCATCTTGCTCTGGCGAGACGATGATTGCTTATGGCAGGGCTGTAATGTGTTGTCAGCCCAGGTTAGTCGCTGCTTGCTGGCAACGGTCTGACATTGCCTGAGACAACAGCGTCACTGTGAAATGGTCTGACAGTGCTGAGACCGGAGTGATGTTGAACAGTAACAAGTGTAGAGGTCAGGAAAGGGCGTCCGAAGGGAGCCATGCTCTCAGGGGACACAGGGGGAGGGAGTGTTAAGCATGGCAGAGGCAAGTGACATGAAAGAGCTTTTCACACCATTTTTGTAACCCAGGGTTTTGTCTGTGAATAGCATTGATTCCACTGCTAACAGAAATTCATTTCTGACTGTTAATAAATTCTGCCGAACATGACCCTGCCCAGCGTTCTCTGATACCACCTGTCCACCCTCTTGTTCACCTTATATCATCTATCCAACACTCCCCCTGTCCCAGACATTCCCTGCAACATTCAGAAAGTTCTAGAGAGAGCTAAAGAATGTACTAGATCCTGTGGTAATGTGGTAGCGTGGGCCACTGTCCTAAGGTTTTGTTGGAAGCATTTATGTAGTATCTGACGGCCATGCTGGACCCCACTTCAGCCCACCTTTAGTTGTGTTAGAGTGGGTGAGAGTGTGACATTGGGACCTAGCCAGATGGTCCTTGTGTGCTGACATATGCGTATGATCCCTAGTACTCTGGAGATGGAATCTGGATGACTGACAGTTCAGAGTCATCCCCAACCACAGAAAGAGCTTGAAGCCATCTTGGCCTACTCCGAGACCCTGACACAATAGTTCTTTTCTCTACTTCCATTCCCCAAAATTCTAGACAGGCATGGGTAGACAGGAAACAAAATTATTATAGTGTGAACTTAAGGATAACTAGAAACTTTTCTATAAGGTATAAAACAGAATGAACCTAATAAGTTTTAAAATACTTGTGTTTTTGCATGTATATCATATGTGAGTGTGTGTGTATGTGTATGTGTGTATATATATATGTATGTATGTATGTATGTGTATATGTATGTATCTGCCAGTGCATGACATATACAGTTCATGGTACATGTATGGAAGTCAGTATTAAGTATCCTATTGTTTGAGATGATGTATCGTTTGCTATTCCACTCACTGACCTGTGTGTTTCAAGGGAGTCTCAAGTTCATCCTCCAATCCGGCTGTAGGAACATTTCGATTACGGATGCATGCCATCATATCAGCTTTACATGGGAGTAAGGGGTCTGAATTTAGGTCCTTCACATGTATTAATAGTTTGCCTATTGAGTCTGCATCTCAGCCCTGACCTAACCATTACATGATAGCTTCAAACTTTTGAATGATAAACTTCCTGGTTGATCTCAGAACAGTAAAACTCTATCCTTTATATACAAAAGAAAAAAAGAAAATTCATTTCACTATGGAGACTGGGAAGGCCGAGGAGATGGAACCTTCCTCTGGAGAAGGTCAGCCATGGTGGAAGGTTGAAGAGATAGATAGAAGGAATGAGAAAGTAAGCAAAACTGAATTTCCTCTTTTACCGGAGATACTCATGAAATAATTGCTTTATCTATTCAGGAAGGCTGTGCTCCACTACGGGATTCCCTCTGAAGGTTTCCAGCTTCATACCGATGCTCTGAGGAATAAAACTGACACGCCCACCCCACCCCCCAACATATGTGCATATTTGTACACTGATGTATGTGTGTCTTTGTTCATGCATGATTGCATATGTCATGGACAGAGCATAGTGTTTGGTATCTTCCTCTTTATTCCACGTTTATGTGTAGCAGTAGGGAATGTTATGTTATGGGGTGCACATGTGTAGGTCACAGGATAACTTACGTGATCCAGTTCTCTTCCTATCATGCCAGACTTGGTAGCAAGCTTTTCTGAGCCAAGGTCTTCCAGTAACATTGAAGATCGCTGGTTTCGCTAGACTGGTTGGTCAGTGAGCGATCCCAACTCCCAAAGACCGGGTTCCTCTCTTCTCCTATCCTGCTCATCATCACTGGGAGTACAGATGAGTGCCAGCATGCCTAGAATCCTTAAGTCCTTCTGTAGGTGCCAAGGACGTGAACTCAGAGGCTCCTGCTTGCACAGTAAACAGTATACCCTCCGAGCCACGTCCCCAGTCCCTTCAACGTGACCTTTGAAGGGATAGTAGTTCAAACCACAGTAATATTGATTACCGGTTCTGATCCCAGGAATCCATAAGGTGGACTTGCGGCTTGCTCAGACAGTCCCAGAAGGAGACTTTGACCCCTCCCACCCCCTTGCAAGTCCAAGATGATTCTGTGGTCTTTTAGATTCCGGTGCACTGTGACGTCTGATTCCTTCTGTAATCTTACAAGAGGTGATGTGGAAAAAGAAGAACATTTTTAGGCACAGCAGTTGCCACAAGAGCAACTCTAGGACAGCCGGAAGTCTGCATTTATATAGTGAGTGACAGAAGAAAGCTATGCCCTCATGAACCCAGGATGTCCCTTGCTTCACCAAAGAGGTTTTCCCATGTGACTCGATCCCCCTTCTTCCTGAAATAGCTAACCTCTGCTATCATTTACAATCCACCATTTTTATTTCATATTCCAATCGGCCGATTAAGCAACTGAGATTTCATGCATAGACATGAATGCGTGCATAGACACAGACAGACAAACAGACACATGCACGCATGCTTGTGCACCTCATCAGTAGAGAGCTTTGTGGCTGAATCGACAACCAGGGAAGGTTACTGGCCTGGCTCTTCATGTCAACAGGCCACTGAACCTCTTGATGAGGGATATTGTACATTCTGTCCTCACCATCTTCACCCTACCACAATGGTGGCTCTGCCAGTTTGCGGTACTGTCCCGTGTCCGTACCAGGGTGATGTCGTGAATGCCAGAGTCTTTGATAGAATGATGTGGTGGACAGAGCAGCAGCCAGCCTCCTCCTTGCTGACAGAAAGGGTTGCTGAGAAGGGAGGTTTAAAGTTCATCTCTGCAGAACAAAGTGTTGACTTTTCAGACTCCTCTCTGTCTTGAATCTCACAAGGATTCCAACTCATTCCTGTCTTGGGTAAGTTGTTTGTGTGATCTCTGAATAAATGTTGCTGAAGTGTGTGTGTGTGTGTGTGTGTGTGTGTGTGTGTGTGTGTGTGTGTGTCTGTCTGTCTGTCTGTCTGTCTGTCTGTCTGTCTGTCTGTCTGTCTCACGATCCTGGTTAACACCACAGGAAAATAACTGGTTGAACTTCTCAAAAAAAAAAAAAAGAAAATGAACCATTGCTTGAATGGTTCCTCACTCAAATTGTAAAGGAGGAGGTGTATTCCGACCCAGCATTATCTTTATATAAAGTTTTGAAGTATTTTCTGATGGTTCTTTTTAATGTATCATTCACCAGGATAAGGGATAAGAACCTCAGTTTACCCAAGCGAAGTAAAAGCAGAGAACCCACACTTAAGCAGGGGTGTCCATAGTCGATTGTTCGTGGTATGCAAACCGGGAATTAAGAAAGCAGTGTCTATCTGTTTTGAAAAAGTTTTGTCATGTCTGGGTGAACATCATTGCTAAGCCATGAAACGAGACTATTGGTTCACAGGAACCCGGATGGATCTCAGAAACTCTGTGAGTGCAGGAAACGAGACACAAGGAAGTCCCTTCTCCATGAGCCCACATACATAAAAGTTTAAAACAGATTAATGTAGAGTAGAAGACAGTCGTTTCCAGGAAATTAACTCCGGATGTGTGTGAGCGCATTGCGTAAGTGTACAAGAGACAGAATCGGTTCCCTAAGTGTCGACTGTATTCGTGTGCGTGTTATCAGAGATCTATTTGATAGCAACAGAGGGATTTTAGCATGATAACACTCAACTGGATTGTTCACCTGGGCTACATGGGCTTTACAAGCAGCGGTCACTTAAAATGGTGCTTCAGTAGTTGAGGCTTTCCTTGTGGATTTGAGCTTCCATTTAAGGACAGGAAATCTCAAGTGGTCAGTCCTACACACCTACACATACCAGCAAATTCCAATAGACTCAGCAGGAAGCTCTGTCTGCCTGCCTGTCTGTCTGCCTGCCTGCCTGTCTTTCTATTCAACTTGAACAGGAGGCCATGAGTTTTGAGAGGAGTTCAAAGGGGACATGGGAAGGGTTAGAGTGGGGAAAGGAATGATGTAGAATATTAATAAACACAGTGTTCATATATAAAATTCTCAAAAATTTTACAATAAAAATCCATCTTTAATGAATATTTACATGATATAAACGGGGAGATTTGTTGAAACCCGGTATTGGTATTTTTAAAGTAAACTGAAATAGGTCAGAACTTTTATCCCCTTGAGAAAATTTCACGTCTGATTAAATAGTTTACATAAACTTAATCTCTTTCTGCTCGATGCATTATGATCTCCAACATTATTCATGTAGCTATTCCTCTGTGAACCATAAAATGTTCATTTCTGCAAAATGAATATGAGGCTCAAAGCATTAGTGGTCTTAAGAGCATAAAAACTTTATTGCTTTGTGCGTAACATTTTTCAAGTAACTTTGGAGAAGCCTGAAACAAATTTTGCATTTAAATTAATGGGAGATGTTTTCCATCTGAGGGAACTGGCAAGGGAGCGGCAGCCATAATAGAAATCCCCCAAGGTTAAAAAAACGGAGAGTTCTCCATTCTTCCCGGAGCTGCCTTAGCAGAACAATCATTTCTCAGCATGGAAAGGTATCGTAATTGGTCTATACAGTGGCAATAGCGACAGACGAGTGTGCTTCAGAGAAAGCTAATAGGACTCTCCTTAATAATTTCCTTCAAGAGCCCGAATCTCAACGCATATTCCACCCAGCTTGAGACAGACAATTGGTTCCTGTAACTTCTAGTCTCAGTAACCAGGGGCCTTTCTGTTTGTTCATTTCCTATTTACTTTGTCTAAAGGCATACGGCCTTGTGGTGTTTCCCTGGGACACAGGCCCTGTTGGCCCTGGTGTTCTCTGCATCCTCCTCGTCACCTCTTTTGTTGTGGTGGGAGAATTGCAGTGTTTTTGGTGCAGAGCTGGTTTTGCATTCGCACTGCTTGTGGTCTGCTTGAGTTGGAACTCTGCTGTAAGCTGCTGCCCCGGATGGGCCTTTCGCATCACGATAAGTCATTATTATTACTGTTCTCTTGTCCAGCGTGATAGTACGCGTTCCTCTCCGTAGCACTGTCTACTGTTCGCGACTCTGCCTCTGTGTACTAAAGTTCTGGACGCTAAGAGTCACCCTGTTTAAAGCCCCCTCAGAGAAGAGAAGGCTGTGAACATAGAGCAGAATGGCGGTGTGAGAGACGGTTATCTCTTACTGGAAGCCTTGAGCACTGGAAGGCCACACCTGGTAGGAGAGGCTGCCTGTTTCCGTTGCTGGGCAGCTGAGGAAGGAAGATCGCACCTTCATGGGTTGGGTGGCCTAGAGGGCAAGTCCAAGTCCAAGTAGTTGGTGCTTCACCGAGTTTCTAAATTCCGAAACTACTGAGGGAAACATGGAGGATGTAGCTCGTTGGAGAAGTACTTACTAGGACTCTTCAGGAGAGCACTTGTCTAGAATCCCCCAGTGAAGCTCAAGGGCATGGTTCGGCAGTACAGCATTTGCCGAGAATACTGAAGTGAGGGGCTGCAAGTGCGATTCAGTCATAGAGCACTTGGCTAGAATCCTCTCGTGGGAGCTAGGGGTATAGGTCAGCGATGAGGCACCAGCTAGAATCTCTCCTAGTCAGGAACTTAAGTGTGGTTCAGTGCTAGTGCAACTGGTTGGTCTTTTCCTACACCCCTAACAGGCTGGCATGTGGCTCAGTGGTAGTGAACTTCCTGGAATCTCCTTGTGATGGGCTAAGGGGCAGCAGGTTCAGTGTTGAGTGACCAGAATATCCCATTGAGGGGCTGGAAGTAGGATGGAATGGTAGAGTCATTGCCTAGTATATTCAAGACCCTTCCTTCCATAGCAACACAGAGAGAGAGAGAGAGAGAGAGAGAGAGAGAGAGAGAGAGAGAGAGAGAGAGAGAGAGAGAGAGAGAGAGAGAGAGAAGGGGAGGGAAAAGGAGAGAGAGAGATGAGGGCAGGGGAGGTGTACAACTGCTTTACTTGGGAGCTGTAGGACAATGGCTCTGATGACAGACAAAGGGCTGAGGTAAGGTGAAGGAGGAATGTTCCGCTTCTGTTCCTCGGAGGTTCGGACCTATACCTCAAAGGAGAGGAAGGTAAAGCTGCCTCCTCCTCTGGCAGGGTCTCTCCTTTCTGGATTCTTTCCAGAATGTAGGTAAGATGACAGTTCTTCCTGTTTATTCCCTATTCCACAAGTGTACCTACCCTCTCTCTCAGGAGTAATTTTATGTATGTATGTATGTATGTATGTATGTATGTATGTATGTATGTGTGCATGCATGCATGCATGTGTGTTTGTATGTATGTATGTATGTATGTATTGATGTGTGAATGAATGATTGATTGACTCATTCATTAGTTCATTTATTCATATTGTTTCCATAACTGGTGTCCCAGCTAGTTTTTTCATGTCAACTTGACATGGAGTCATCTGATAGGAGAGAAACTTGAATGAAAAACTATCTCTAAGAGTTTGGCTTTAGGGAAAGAAACCTGCTGAGCATTTTCTTAATCAGTAATAGTGCTCACCCAGGACTGGTGGCCCCGGAATTTATAGGAAAGGAGGCTGAGCAAGCCTTGAGCCACAAGCCAGCAAGCAGCCCCCCTCCATGCCCTGTTTCAGTTTCAGTCCTAAGATGTGGAAGCAGAAGCCAAGTAAACCTTCTTTTTATCCAAGTTCCTTTGGCCACGGTGTTTTATCACCTCAGTGATAACCTTGGGACAGCCGGAGGGCACCAGGGCCTTCCAGTCTTTGCACGTAAAAATTCAAAGGTTGAGGGTGAATTCCTAATTAGCAGTTGTCTTGATTGCTAATTATCTGGTGTAGCAGTGAGGAAAACCTGAAGCATGGATGCTTCGTATGTCTACACCCTGCCTCTGGCTGCATCCCAGTGAGGGTGTCCCCAAAAACCCAGTGAGTCCATGAGAACAGCTATTTCTGGCCAGTTTTCTTCTGATTTTAGTCCATATTTTCTTTTTTTTCTAATACAGTAAACTAGTATGTTTTCTGTCTGCCTATTTGCCTATTGAAAATGAGCCATCTAGTAAGAAGTTGAGATTCGACTGGGGAAGTAATCACTGGAAGGAAAGAAACCTTGTTTGGCTTCAAGCCTTCTCTGCTTGTTCTTGTAGATGGGCTCAGGTAATGAGAAGCTGACTGAGGCACCTTTCCCCCTCCCTCACAGTTCCCTCTTTTTTCTTCTCCCTGTTTCCTCCACCCTCTCTCCCTTCCTTTTTCTTTTCCCTCATTCCTCTCCCTCCTATTTACCCTTTATAATCTGTGATCGCATCCAGTACAGTTTTCTATTTTGTTTCGAATTTTGATGCCTTGAGACAGAGTCTCATGTAGTGCAGGCTGCCCTGGACCTTACTGTGTATACCAGGCTGGTCTTGAGTTCTTATAAACAGCATTCAGTCGTCTCCTTTGGTGTCACTGGAGTCAGCGATGCAGAATCACCTGTGAGCACAGCCCACATTTCTATTTGTAAGTTGCTTGGTGTCTATGATTGTGTTGAGATTTCTTCTCAGAAACTCTGGTGGATTTTTATGTTGGTGATAACCGTTATAACTCAGCTACTTTTATGCAGATCTGGTACTTAGACTATAATGCTTATAAATTATTCTGCCCTTCCTTTCTGTGGTATGTTGTCTTCAGAATCCACTGATTGGTGGTTCAGTTATGGACATCTTTATATCAGCATCCCTGCCATTTCAAAATTCATTTTGACACCCTCTAGTACCCAAGACATGGCTTCTCATGACCAGAGAAAAACTCTAAAAGTCTCTTCCTGGTGTTGGTATTGTGCGATGGAATGCCATCAGAAATAGTTTCTTGGGCTGGAGAGAAGGCTCGATCTGTACAGTGTTTGCCAGAGAGACATGCAGACAAACATGAGTTTGGTCCGTAGAGCCTGTTTTCAGAAAGTCCACGCCGAAGGTCCTCAGCACTCAGAAGATGGAGGGTCCCCAGAGCATAGTGGGCAGCCACAGGAGCCGAAGTGACAAGTTTCAAGTTTGAGAGCCTTTCTCAAGGCGATAGGAAGTGACTGAGCAAAACAACTGTTGTGGAACTCAGGTCTGCACAAGCACACGCGCACACACACACACACACACACACACACACACACACACACACCCATTTCTCTGTAGGACGTGCTTTCTCTGAGTGCTAACACCCCACGCCATTGCATGAAAGTTCATCCAGGGAAACCACGTCTCTTTCTCAGGATGATGAGACTGCAGGAAGCCTGCTGACTCTGTTGTCCCCTCACAATGTGCTGACAGGATCCCCCTAGCCATGTGACAATGATAGCAGTAAGTAGATGTGACAGTTATGAATGATCCTCTGTCATGCATTCCAGCGTTGGGACTCAGATAAACTGACACTGCTGTCAGACGCCAGCTATAGAGTGCCCGGACCCCGATGAACCTTCTAATATGGTAAATGGGAGTCTTAATTCTTCATTAACTGGAAAAAGGAGATTTGGCCATGTAATTTTCTCCTTGCTGCCTGTTTTAAAGATTCCAATAACCCAGCATTTACAGTTGACTAGACAGGGATTGCTTTTTCCCCCCACACTTGCAACACGCAGACTGTGAAATCTGAGGAAACGCCGCTTAAACCCAGACTTATTGCCTTGGTTATCTTTAATGACTTTGAAATGTATTGGCCTCATTATGGAACAGTGCAGTTATCAATTCCTCTAATTAGGTGATGCACTCCCATAAGAAATTTAACATTAAAGCACAGAAGAGAACTGGTTAGAGGCATCCATTGCCAGCATAGCATCCCTCGTCGCCATGATGCAGGCAAGCCACTGCCTCTCTCAGCTCTCCAGCCTCAAGCTCCTCCAGGAAGAGTACAAAGCACATGGGGGGCGGGGGTGACTTTTTTGTTTTTGGTTTTGGTTTTGGTTTTGGTTTTGTGTCTTTTTCCTATATTTTTTGATCTAGTCAGTAGCACCTGTAGCAACATTTCTATGACGTTTGGGAGAATCTTGATAATAATCCGAATGCCTCAGCAATAAATTGCCCAAGAGCTTAAGGCCTGTTGGACATGGGCAGTTTGTGGTAATAGGTTATACATTCCCACCTCTTCCTTTCCTTTGCTCTAACGCCTGGCTTTTGACTTTATTTAGTTGTCAGTGAGGGGATTGAACCTGAGATCTAGCCACGTCCTAGCCAGTGTGTGATGAGACATCGCTAGCCTCTCATCGGAGATGATAGGCAGCCCTTACACTGGGGAGCTGTCCCCTCTGCTCCTCACCGGCTAGCACAAACAAGTGTCCTGCTCAGCTTTCTTGTTTCACGTCCTCTGGCCTACACACACACACACACACACACACACACACACACACACACACACACACACACACACACACCTTTGATACAGTCTTTCACTGCTTTGCCTAGGCTGGTCTTGAACTCACTTTCTGGGACAGGCAGGCTTTGAACTTTCAATCTTCCTGCTGCGGCCTACTGAGTAGCTATGGCAAGCTTCCACCACCATGTGTATGTCTTTGCTTCCCTCCCCCACACACACACCTCCTTGGTGTTGATGAATGAAGCCAGGACGTTCTTATCATTACATCACTATTTTTTTGATAGAGCTACTGGAGTTTCTTGACTGACTTTCCATGTAAATCTAAGTTTTTTTCTGTAAGTAAACTTGACAAAGACCCTTTAAAAGATGGATTTCCTCCACACACACACACACACTGTGTCTGTCTGTCTGTCTGTCTGTCTGTCTGTCTGTCTGTCGTGTGTGTGTGTGTGTGTGTGTGTGTGTGTGTGTGTGTAGGCCAGAGGTCAATGTCAGCTGAGGTGGATGGACTCTCTCCCTGAACCTGAAGGTCATTGGTTATTTGGAGTAACTAGTAATTCAGCTTCCACAACGCTGCTGTCTCCACTCCCTAGAGTTTGCATATGTGGGCATAAATGTTATGCTAAGCCTTTTTTTAAAAAAAATTGCATTCTAGAGGATTGAAATTATTGTGCCACAAACATATTACCGGCTGAGCCTTCTCCCCAACCTGACACCAGTGTCATTACCGTTTGTCCCCAAATATTTACTGTAATTCACTTGTCCTATAGGATAATACATAAATTCCCAACAGATGATCACACAATGTATTAGTAAAAGACACGGAAATATATTAGCTTATTCTGTGTTCTCTCCTCTCTCCTAATCATGACGTCATCATGATCTTCTCAAATACCTTCTTTATGTAGTCTGGTTATTGTGAATTTAACCAATGTCTGTTATGTTTGTTGATCTGATGCTCGGCAAACAAATAAATATGGCAGGCTGTTTTCCTGGGAACACTTTTTTTTTTTTCCAGAGCTGGGGACCGAACCCAGGGCCTTGCGCTTCCTAGGCAAGCGCTCTACCACTGAGCTAAATCCCCAACCCCTCCTGGAAACACTCTTAAATGAGGCATTGACTTCTTCACAAAGGCTATGCAATAAAAACCTTAGCTTTTAGTCAGACGATCGGATAAAGAATGAGCAGAACTTTCTAGACCAATACAACAGCATGGGGGACTTTGGATAATCTTGTTCACCAATCCTTAGGTAAAGCCAGTTGTACATCAGTAGTTGGTATTTCAAAATGGTGGGATGCGATTGGCAATGCCTTGATGAATTGACCCTTACCAGAGACCCTAGAGGGTTAGACAGTTCCACTTGGGCACCCTGGAGTCTCTGAAGCAGGTACAGCTGTAAGGCATTCTGGTGTGATTGGTCCTTCACTCTGATGGCTTTGGGGAAGCCTGTCTTGGAAAGGGGTTGGAGAATCGAGTCAGGGGATGTGTCAAGAAACATTTCAAGAGCTGCTTAGTTCCTTCCGCCCCTCAGACTACTTACTAACTAGCAGGCATCGAGATGAGCTGTGCTTCTGAGAGGCAGGCCTTTGAGCCGACATCCCAGTGACGCTTTGAGTACTTGAGAGGGTGTGTGGAGGGAGGGTGGCCCATTTTGATCCTGCTCATCTTTTTAAAGAATTCTGTTGGGCTCCAGTGCAGACACAAGTCCTTCAGCCTCCTTTTCCTGAATGCTGGCCATCCAACAGCTGGCAGATGAGAGAAGTGTAGAGCCCTCTCCTTAGGCATGGTGAAGGCATGAGGACCCATGCTGTTTGCAATTCCCAAACGTGGGCTCTCCTGAGAAGTGCCCTAACCCCCCCCCCCGTGCCTTCTCTTCTCTCTTGCCTGGCTTCCCTCCAAGCAGCCAAGCACTGAGGCATCGTGGGCCTTTCCTTTTTCCTCTCATTTACTTGAAGATGAGTATTTGCTTTGAGAGCCTTAAGAAAGCGTTACAACATGGCAGGGGAAAAAAAAAAAAAGAAGAAAGAAAACCTCGTGCGTTTGTCTTTTAAAATGGTCCACTTCAGTCGCACCTTCCCTTTTGTCCTCCCTACCCCCAAGCCTTCCGAGTTCTTGATTTGTGTTCATTATCACAGTTACTCTTAGAAAAGGCAGAATCTCTCTTTCTTATCAGCAGCCGTGCCTTTTCCCCCTCCTTCCCTTTCCACCCTCTCCTTATCTCTTGCCATTGGTTATTTCTGGGGTATTATTACTGTAATTACCTCCAGGAAATTGATAAAGAAAAAAAAATGCCACCACAGTTTCAAACAACAGAATTATCGTAGCGCTCTTTAAATATTGCTGTGTGTCAGTACAGTATCTCTTATTCGTCCCTGGTTATTGCAGACACACTCATTAAAAGCACTTCCCTCCAGAGCCATGCTGTACCTTTCCCATCAGCCACCGTTTCTTTGAATGGGCTTGCCCTGGTCTTTCATCAGAGAAACACATCCCCCATTTCCCGTCTTAAAAAACAGCAATTATGTGGAAATACCTCCTGATTTATTCGAGCCAGGGCCACTGGCCAGTGTGAGTCGGTACAATTTATTGCCAACTGTCACTTTTACATGATAGGTCTGTAACAAATACCTGGCGCATATTGTTAAATTAATCTTCCATTTAAAATTAATGGAGTTAGACTCCCCAGGTTCAATGTAATTTCGTGTTCACGGGCAGGGAAGGACTCACACTGCATACAGAATGAGACGAGGCCCAACGTCCTAATCTTTCATCACCTTGAACTCCAAGACTAGGACATGTCTCAGCACCGACTAATGAGACGGAGGCTGAGTCTCTCCTGAGGACGCTGGCTCAAAGAGGCTTTTCTGCCCCGAAATAGCAGGCTCCGTCTTATTTTAATAATTCCTCAGATATGACAAGTCTGATGTTGTGTTTGAAAGAGCCAGGCTTGGCAAAGAAATAGAATGAATTTCATATCATTACTTCTAAGCTGTAATATACTTCAGGGGAAGTGTATTACAATAATAATAATAATTAATCAATTAATAATAATAATAATAAATACAGGATGCATTTTAGTCATAAAATATAGTAAGGGTAAGACTGGGTTCTCATTTCCACTCGTTTTAAGGCACAGTCATCTTGCATTTTTCAACCGTGTTCTCACACCCATTCATACATTAATCAAAATAATGTGAATGAAAGCAGGAACCTGTTTAAAAAACATGTAGATTAATATATCAGACTGAAGGTGTCACTCTCGATGGGCTGCGTCGCCCAGAACCCTGAAGGCTTATTGCCACTTTTAGTGAATTTAATTTTTCCTGAGACAGGGTTTCTCTTCTATGTAACAGCCCTGGCTGTCCTAGAACTCGCTTTGTAGACCAGGCTGGCTTCGAACTCACGGACATAGGCCTGCCTCTCTGCTTGCCATGTGCTGGGATTAAAGGCCTATGCCACCCCAACTGTCTGTTAGTGGCACCTTTGGAAAAGGCATCTCCCCTCTCTTCCTCAGACTGATATCTGTTTGTTTTCTCATAGGGTAGAGGAAATGGCTAAAACAGGCGATACAAAAGTGGGTTCTCTGAGTGTGTGGTGTGTATACTGACAGGGTGTGTGTGTGTGTGTGTGTGTGTGTGTGTGTGTGTCCTTTTGTGGGCCTGTATTGATGCATTTTGTATGTATATGCTTGGAGACCAGGGGATAAACCCCAGTGTCATTCCTCAGCTGTCATCTACCTTGTTTATTCAAACAGGGCTTCCCCAGAACTCGTACCCCTGCAGTAGGCTGGGTGACAGGCGACCAGTCCCTTTACTCCTTTCTAGTGCTGATATTATAATCACACACCACCATATCCTGCCTTTTTTTCCTTTATATACATTCTAGAAACCAATCTGAGATTCTCATGCTTGCAAGAAAAACATTTTACTGCCTGAACCCTCTTCCCAGCCCATGGTTAATTTCTTAATCATTTTAAGACACTGAGGGGGCTTTTTTCTCTCATGGAGAAGGGCTAATAGCAGGTCCCTGCTTTCACACTTGTTTTTGGCTCTGCCAGTAAAAGGTGTCTGTTCCTAAATTCTTAGTGAATATGGAACTTCAGGGTCCATGGGATCTTTTCTTCCGTCTAAAATGGATGCTAGGGAATATTTAAAGTAGCTACCTTTAAAAACCCGCAATGAAGGCGGTGCAGGGACCAGGTGAGGGAAACCCTCTGCCTCTTTCTCTGAGTCGAGGTCTGCTTTGTATTACTTCTCATTGTCTCAGTAAGGACTTGAGATATCTGGCTGATAGGGATGCCACATGTGATGAGTTCTATAGAAGGATAGATGTGTGTGATGGTTGAATAGCAATGCAAAAACACGTAAGACATTGATTATATAGTTAACTGTGCTGAGTGTGATAAAACAATATGTAAGTTTTGACCATACCGAAGCATGCAGGCACACATGCACACACACACACACACACACACACACACACACACACAGGCACACACACAGGCACATACATATTCATACATACCTACACAGACACACACAGACACACATGCCACCCATCTACACATGCATACACATACCCATATACACCTGCATACATATACTTTCCATAAATACATGTAAACATATGTACAGGTATACATACCACAGAAATGAATGCACGCATACACACACAGATACAGACACACAAACCACACACACTTTGCTTATACATGACAACACTTCCAGACAGCAGCCCTCTCCTTCCACGTGTACAGCTGGCATTTTAGTCCCCATATCCGCTTTCGACTGACGGTTTTGAATCTGACATCCTTTCCCTTTCTCATTTCATTTTCCCCCCTGACATTTGAGTACCTTCCATATGAAACTCATTGGAGATTGAAATAGCTCCCAGCCAAAGAGGCATTTTCATGAAGTACTTCTGAGAATAGAAATGTGACATATTCAATAAAATGCCTAGAGAGTATTAAGTACAATAAATATAAAGTCATCTCATATTTGTATAAACATAATTAGTATATCACGTAAGCTATTTTTATATACTTTCCTTCAGTATTAATTCTATAATTAATTCAATTCAATTATTTTTGTTGTGCTTATTGAGTTTTAATTTAAACTATGAATGTGTAAATACTTGTGTGTGTGTGTGTGTGTGTGTGTGTGTGTGTGTGTGTGTGTGTGTGTGTGTACACATAAGTAATCACAGAGGCCAGAAGAAGAAGACGTCTGATCCACTGGAGCTTGAATTAGAAGCACTTGTGGGACACCTGTTATGGGTGCTAGGATCTGAACTTAGGTCCTCTGGAAGAGCAATACAGAGTTTTGAACACAGAGCAACTTCTCCAGACCCTCCATTTAAAAATTACATTTATTTATGAAATTTATGAATATATTTGTATATTTTGTTTAGCGGAGAGAAACATACTTCCTATGTCTTGTGTTTGGAGTTCAGAGGACAACTTGCCAGAGTCATCGTTCCCCTTCTGCCACGTGAGTCTTAGGAGATGAGCATCTTACCAGTCACCCCAGGCTGACCTCAGATTCCCTATGTAGCCACACATGACCTTGAACTCCTGATCCTCCTTCCTCTCCCTTCCAAATGGCGGGGTTATGAAGGTATGCCTAGCATCAGGAAGAAGGTGCTGATATGGTACATTCTCCATCAGTTGAGAGAGAATTTGTTAAAACTCAAAAGTGTTCTGGTGGAATTTTACTTTCCTTTCTGTCTTTTCAAATTGTATTTACAATGATGTGTTTAATCTGAGTCCTGGGGTTCTGCACACTTTTTAGTAAGCCTCTTCCTCCTCTCTGTCTACCTCCCTAATAAGCCCGGAGGATCAAATGGAGAGCACTTGATTCTGAAATCACAAGTTTCTGGCCCTCGCAGCTTATTTGATGGGAATAAAAGTGACTGATGTTGCTCTCCCTTGGACCCTTTTGTTCGACTCAGCTGTGATTATGAAGCCCGTTAGTTGAAGTTACGTCCTATTTAAGAGCAGTGCTTACTGGTAATGGGGGCCAAATGATTTTGGAAAGTTCAGACGTCCCGGACTCCCCACAGAAATGAATTCTGCTCTGAAGGTATTGATGCAGACCCTGATCGAGGCCGTTCCAGTGGGACTGAGAGAAAGGAGGGAAGAGTGGAATTAAGGATCAGATAGACACTCTGCTCAATAGCCGTCCCCTCTGGGGTTCATCACAGCAAGTTAATCAGGCTCAAAGAGTGTCACCCAGAAAGACGTCAGCCGTCTCGGTGCTGCGAAATAGGGGGATTTAAAAGATTGCTTCTAATAATTAGCTTGGGCTCCCTGAGAATATGTCCCTGGGTGTGGATGGGTGTGGTGGGGTAGTATCCAGTGTCTATATATCTATAGAGGCCCAAGGACAGCCTCAATGGAGGGTGTCAGCCATTTCTTACTGCCCTGAAACTCACTGAGTAGGTTTGGTTGGCTGGCCAGCAATCCTCGGGTCTTTTATCTAATCTTTGCCTCCCTGGGATTATTCTGAAAGCACTTCTTCTAGCTGTAGTGCTTTCTGCACTTCTCTCTTAAAGTGCAACTGAGAAAAATCATTTTGAAGTTGTAATACAGGCAGCAGCCCCGAAAGAGGCCCAACCACCAGCTCTGGGTTTCTTTCACATGCACGGTTTTGTTTAGGGATCAAACTCAGGTCCTTGTGCTTGCAACACAAGTACTTTGCCCACTGTCAGCCATCTTGTCTGCCACCTCGATAAGCATTTTAAACCGGGGATCCACTCAAATTGCTGAAATATTTGTGCTTTGGCTTAAAAGCATACATAAAGCCCAAAAGGACATGCTACCCCAGAAGCCGCGGTTCTGTGCTCTTTCTGAGGATTCTGTGTCCCCATATTCAGTACAAATTTTTTTCACAACAAATACATTCATACTTTGTTTGGAACTGCATAGCATAGCAGACAAGTGCTAATGCATTAAATGACATATCACTGTAATTTTTCTTTTTGTGCTCTCTCTCTCTCTCTGTCTATGTGTCTGTGTATGTCTGTGTGTATATGTCTCTCTGTGTGTGTGTGTGTGTGTGTGTGTGTGTGTATGTTTGTGTCTGTGTTTATTTGTGTGTGTTTGCTTGAGCAGGTAGTATGCTATAACTTCCTGAAACATGACTCCATGATTCCTCTTCCAGTGTGGGGTCCCAGCATATGAGAAAAGATAATAGAATCAGGATTAAGTTTTAGGTGGACTTTTCTAACCTGCACTTTCCCAGCCCCTGTTTCAGTTACTGGCTGCAGGCAAATCCCCTTTGCTGTGTCAATTTTGCCTGAGTGATGAAGGTTCTGTAACAAAGCATAATCATCTTCGCAGCATGTAAGCCACCCTGGTCTCCTTTTTCATGGTTTTAGAGGTAGGGAGCTTTACAGTTAGTATACTGTCAGATACAGTATCTGCTGCCTTTATTCTTTCTAGTTGATTGCTCTGAACTCACCAGGGACTATTCCATAAGGGCACTAATGCCATTCACAATGACTCTGTCCTCATGACTTAATCATCTTCCCCAAATGATTCCACCTCCCAAAGCCACTGCCTTGAGAGGTTGGAATCTAACATATGAAGTCAGGCAAGATGGCTGTTTCAAGGTAAGCCCACCAGAGGCCACCACATGGACACTCTGTAAGCCAAAAAGACAGGCTTTATTGCTGGTTAATAGCTTGCCCAAACCAGGCAGCCCCAAGCCTATAGCCCTTCATCTTTTATGCATAAAACCAACATCCCAGTTGTCACAAGAAGCAGAATTAGGGAAGCCAAAGAGCAAGGTTCCTGCATACATGGACTTTCCTGGAGATACGGACTATGTCTTTGATGGATTAGGCCTTTGTTCCTGTTTGTCAGTAGTTGGGACCTTCCTACTAGGTTTTAGATCACAATGAAGCCTTTGACATGGTGCCAGTTAAGCTCTACAGAGTAGTTCACAGTAATATATATTAAAAACATGGCTGACCAAAGTAATGGAAAAGTGATTGGTCGTGGGCTGGATTTGGGGAAGGGAGGAATGAGGGGCTGAATGGGATTTAATTTAGATGAACTGTTTCTTGCCCCAAAAACATCCTCCCTATCCTAATGTTGGAGAGATGAGCGCACTTGGTGCTTAAGTGTGAGAACCTGAGTTCAGATCTCAGCACCCACATAGAAAGGCAGGCAGGACTTGTAAGCCCGAGGTTATGAAAGGCACAGGCAAGATTGTTGCTGGGACGACATAGCTGTCAGCATAGCTCGAAATTCAGTGAGAGTCCCTGGTTCACTGCAGTGGGGGACACAACAGACATTCTCCTCTGGTTCTGCCCATGCATTCTTACACCTTTGAACACATAGGTGTACCTTAACCACATACTTATACCACACAGTCTGAACCCATACAAATAAATGCCCCAACCTTAGGTGTGTCAGTTTGCGATATCCATTCCTGTATTTTATTTTACAGGAATCGTGACTACATTAAGCATTCGTGATATTTTGAAAATCATACCAGCTATTCAAAATTTCCCAACATAGATGCTTCCGTATGGGTGTCATTTAAATTTTTAGGTTGTCAAGAAGGGCACATATACCCTTGTATCAAGGGTAGAAGCTGCCTTAGTCCCCAAAAGTACCTGCCAGTACCAGGCAGAATGTTAGCTGGTGCGGTGACTAGATACACATAGTCGGATATCTTTCCACTGCTGTGGGAACTGTCTCAAATTAAGGTGGGATGGGAGAAATTACTCTACCCAGAGACAACAGTGATGGTTTTTCTCCTGTTTACGTTTTTCTTCTGTGAATAGAAGGATGGGTAGAACTCACTAAGTTATTTACCTGCCCTCCCCTCAGCATGGAAAGAATGAACTGTCAAAGTCTGTTTCATTTCATTGAAGGTGCTGTCACTTGAAACATGTAATTTTATGTTATCTGCCACCAAGAAAATGCAGTAACAAATGTGCATGCAGGTCGACAAGCCGGCTCAGTGGATAAAACCCACACTACTCAAGCTGAACAAGCTCCCTCCCCGGGTCCCAGGGTGGAGGAGAGAAGTGACTTTCGGGAGTTGTTACGTGACTTCCATACATGCACTGTGGCGTGTGTATGCCGGTCTTCATGCACACGTATCATGAAAACACACACACACACAGTAATAAAACATACACATCATGGATCTCATTTTAAGTACATTCCAATGTAAGGAATGTTAAAATGTGTAAAAGCATCTTCCCATCAAAGATATGTTTTCATGATATGCATCTATATTATGTGTATGCCCTCATGCCCAGTGTTCTGCTTGGTCGTATTTCTTAATATTTTCTTTTTTGTTCACTCATTTCATCTCAGACCTTATGTGTTTTCCATCACATGAATTTATTTATCTTACGTGGAGGATGGGCAGTGTGCACATGGCCTGGATGCCTGTGTGGAGGTCAAAGGAAAAGCTTGCAGAAGTCAATTCTTTGCTTCCACTATGTGGGTACCAGGGATCGAGTCAGGTTTTCAGGATTGGCAGCAAGAGGCTTTACGTACTGAGCCATCCTCCTGGCCCTCAGCCATCGTTTTAAACCTTACACTTTCCCCTTACCCCTTCAAGCTACTCTAGATGTTTGACAGAGCTTAGTGAACATGGTAGGAATCTCGAGACTTGAGTGAGTCCAGCTTTCAAAAGGGGGAAGCAGTCAGACATAGGAAAGCTGATGGACCTCAGAAACTGAACGGCACCATCAGAAAGGTAGACATGTTTATTTGGAAGAGGAACAGCCCTGGAGGGATGGCTCAGTGGTTAAGAGTGCATAGTGCAGTGAATGGAACTACCCAGATGGATCTCCAGTTCCAGCATTTGAATCAGGCCCCTCCCAAATAACTAAGTCTAGACCCAGGGGTCCACTTTGAGCAGCACTTGTGGTCCAAGACACCCTCATATGTCCATAAGGTTAAAAATAAAATGCATGTATAATAAATACAAACAAACTGCCATCTTCGTTTTCCGAGGAAGACGTTGGTGACTCATAGCCTGCCATACCTACTGCGCTTCCTACCCCTGCCTCCTGAGTACTGTGATTATATGCGTGAACCACTCGCCGTACATGGTTTATAATTCTCTTTTGCAACGGTTATCACTCCTCTGTGAATTCCCTCATCTATATTTTACTTTTGCCATCTTGTAATTGATTATGCGCTCGCTATAAACAACGCAAAACAGTACATATAATAATATTGGTGTCGTGTCCTAAGTGCTTTATAAATCATGCATGTTCTCTGATGATAATTGTGACTGAATGAAATAAGACATAAATGTTAAGTGTTTACGTGTTGGTGGGTGTTTAGACTTGCTCATTTTCACTTGACTAAGAGGCCGCTGTTATTTAATTTTTAGTCATTATCCGATGGTCTTTACAAGTCTTATGAAGCAGAATGTAGGGTCAGAGACTTAAATATTCAGCCATTACATACGTTTGGTAGGGGCCTTTATCTCACCGTAGTCACCATAACAGGATTTCAAACAACAATCTGACCATGCTTTTATTCACACTTAATTTTAACTGACCTTTTACAAGTTATAGTTGACCTTGAATATCTTTGTACATATGTAATGCTTGTAGTGTTTTCCTCTCTATGAAAAAGAACAGAAGGTCAGAAGAAGTAAAGTTTTCAACATACTTTAACAGTATACCAAGGTACCCCTGAGGTTTTAAAGAAAGTCATTCAGAGTTTTTGAGAGTTTAAGTTTCATAGAGTATTTGTGTGTTTGAAGAAGACGGTGCAGATTAAAAACTAAAATCTGCGGCTAGAGAAGCTGTTTGGTGGTGATAAGCACTTTCAGAGGACACAGGTTCAGTTCCCACGTCAGGCAGCTCACAGCCTTCCATCCCTCCAGCCCCAGGGAACACAACCACCCTCTTTATGGACCCCAGACACACATATTTAACACAAGATAAATCTTTCAGAGTAAAGTTTCTGTAGTGTGGAAGTGGGGTCTAGTACAACATCTGTTGTATTGTTCTCCTTTCCCTCACTAGAAAGAAGTTCCATCTTGGGAACCTAAGAACTGTCTTCTCTTGATCTCCTCTCCTCCTCCCTTCTCCTCTTCCCCTGTCTTCTCCTTTCTCCTCCCTCTTATTCCCTCTCCTTGCCCTCTGTGTTGGTTCGTTTTTGTCGCCTTGACATAGTCACCTTGGAAGAAATAAACTCACCTTAAGAATGTTCTCCACCACGTTGGCCTGTGGATGGGTCTACAGGGCAACTTCTTCATTAGTGATTGATGTGGGAAGGCCCAGTCCACTGTGGGCAGCATCATCCCTACGTGGGCCTGGGTTTTATAGGAAAGCAGGATGAGCAAACCATGGGGTAAACTAGTAAGCAGCATTCTTCCATGGCCTCTGCTTCAGTTCTTGTCCTGGAAGTGTAAGAAGCAATAAATCTTTTCTTCTTCGGTTTCTTTTCAGTCATGGTGTTCATCATACAAGATAAAAAATAACTAAAACTTCCTCTGCTTTGTTTTCTCTCCCCGTTTTATTTCCTAGTCCTCTTTTTGTTCACTTTCTCCTTTTCCTTGTTCTGTCCCTCGTATTTTCCTACTCCTCTCTTTTCTGTCCTTCTTCTTCCTTTTTCTGTTTATCATTCCTCTCTCTTTATCCTATCCTTACCATGTCCACCTCCTTTTCCTTCTCCCACCCCATCATGTCTGTGGATAACAGTACCAGTTACCATGCATCTTCATTAGAGTTTCTGCTGCTGTCATGAAATACCATGACTAAAGGTAACATGGGGAGGGAAGGGTTCAATTTATCTTAACACTTCTGGGTCATAGTCTATCACTGAGAGACGCGAGGGCAGGAACCTGGGGGGAAAAACTGATGCATAGGCCATAGAGGAATGTTGCTTACTGGCTTTTTTTTTGTGTCTTGATCACCTGCTTTCTAGTCACACCCGGGACCACCTGCCTAGGGTTAGTGCCACCCAAAGTGAGTTGGGCCTTTCCCCAGCAGTTGTAAATACACAAAATGTTTCTCAGGCTTGGCCACAGTCAGTGTGGTGCGAACATGTCCTCAAGTGAGATTCCCGCTTCAAATTAACCCCTGCTTATAAAAGTAGGCAGCACCCTGTGATGTTATAACCGTTATCAATAAAGTCGTACAATGTGAGCCTGGGTGGTTCTTTTCCAAGGATGAATTGGGTGTTTCTTTGTGGACCTGTGTGGTATCAAAAGCTCTTCTCATTTCAGTCAGCATGGGGATTATGTTTGGAATAAATAGTACTCAATCAATAGCTGTGTCGTGTACAGTGATGCAGTTGCAAGAAGGACTAATAATTACCACTTGGTAATCATAGGCAAGGGGCACTATAAAGAAATTGGTAGCATGATACTGCATTATTAGGGAGTAGGATTTATTGTAAGAGGCATACGATATGCAGAGAGGCACCTGAAAGAGTCCAGAGCATAGAGAAAAAGTAGACATGACATGGGTTGTTTCTAATAGAAGTGAGAGATCGTGAGAGAGCACGGCAGGAGAGAATGGTAGAGATAAATAGCAAGAGATAGAGAGTAGAGCATTGTGGGAGAGAGTAGCAAGAATTGTGGGTTATAAGGAGGATGAATAGCTGGGGGACGGGAAGAGCCAAGAGGCTAGCTTGGGGTTTGAAGTGTGTGACAAGTACTCTTGGATAGGTACTAAAGGGATCCTGGAAGCCAGCATGGGCTTTAATATCCAGCCATGGGGACATAGCCATAAGTCCCTTCTGGCAGAGCGAAGGAAAATGACTCCTTTTGGCAGATGGGACCTTGTTTTATAGGCTTTTGAGGAGGAATGGCTTTTACCTAACTGATGGTAACCCTCCTGTAGTCAAGCTTGAGCTCATTTCTGGTTGCATGCATATCCTGACACCTATCTGATCACAGAACACATCAGCTCCCAGTCCCTTAGACTCTGCCCTTCTGTCCTTCACATCCACTTCCCGTGTTGGGCCCATTGTGCTTTGTAGTAGGCCGGACAGTGTCCAGTAGTAGAAGCCAGGTATAAAATAGACTTGGTTCACTTTTGAACAAGTTTGACTATATAGGACAGTGACATTTTCCTTACTCAGCTTTGCCAAACTTGTTCAAGTTGCTCCAGCCTTTGAAACTAAATTTTCCCCAGCTGTGTCTGCAGGATCCTTGGACACGATTCAGTTGGCCAAGAACTTGTCTACTGTGTGCAGAGTCTTATAGTCCACATACAATACCACGGAAGTCAAGGGTGGTGGTGTGCTCCCGAAGTCTCAGAACTTGGGATGTAGAGGCAAGAGACAGGATCTTCAAGTGCAAGGCCACCCCCGGCAGTACAGGAAGTTCCATGGCAGCTTGGGGTACACAAGACCCTGCCTTGAAGGAAGAGAGGGATGAAGCAGGAAAGGGGAAAGAGGTGTAAAATCAGTAATGTAGCTTTCATTCAGTTCGTTAACAAGTGACTGGGACCAACAACGTGACATTACGGTGGGGCTCCTTTCCCACTTCCATCTGTAGGCCGATGGCCTTCTTTGATCTACCTGCATGGTAGAATTTAAAAGCCTCAGGTCGAAGTCAGCATTCTTCTTCAGAACAGACAAGAAGACGCCCTGTAGCATCTATGACTAGCGCTTTCCCCACCTGTGCAGTTTGTTTTTAGTTGCCTGTGAATTTCCTTGGACAACGATATCAAAAAAGTCTTGAAGATAGAGAAGGGTAGGGAACCAACAGGAGATGGCTCTCCTATGCCATCTGAAGAAAGAGAAAATATGTCTCCTGGTCATTGCTGGGTTTTATTTTCTTGGAAGGACGGATGTGCCGTCAGCATGTGAAAGCCCGCGTGTGGATGTCCGGTGACAGTGCCCATGTCTCAGCCTCTGGTACTCGATGTTGCCAAGTGGGTTGATTTGACTGTGGCTACGTATAGTTGAAGCGAGGGTTTTCCTGCTTCTTCACCAAACTAAAATAGTCCTCTGAGGAGGAGACCTGGAGGGAAATACTGAGCCGAAAATGTCTTTGAGGAGGCAGGAGGTGGGGAGCCCCATAACCTCACATCTTTCCATCAGAGATTTATCAAAGAAGCGCTCTGTTTAGAATGCGATGCTTAAGCCAGGGAGATAGCAGTAGTAACAGGACTTGCTGTGCAGGCCTGATGACCGGAATTAGATCTTCATAAGCCATTGGGGAAGGAGAGAGCCGATTCCCCAACGTGGCTCTGTCCTACACACATTCATAGCGCACGCACACCTGCGCCGTCACACATCCGTAAACAATTACAAATAATTATATAATTTAAAGAAAACTTTAATGCTTCAGGGTTCAAGAGACACATCTCTAAGCTGCTAAACCCCTTCCTGTTAGAAGCATGAGACCCCGATTTTGAGCCCCAGAACCTATATTTTTTTTAAAAAAGCCAGGTCTAGTGATCTCCTCTTACAGCTCAGCGCTTGGGGAGGCAGCCGAGGAAGCTATTTGAGGTTGACCTGTGACCCCTACCCACGCACACACAGTCCCACATGCTTTCTCCCCATCTGAATGTTTTTTTTTTTCTTCTTCTTCCTGACTTATTTCAGAGCTGACCATCTCCTTCCCTCTGGGTTTTGCTAACCTCCGATTGCAGATTTATGGAGTGTCCTCGCACCCGAGGGGAGGAAGGTTGGAGGAGAAGGAAATAGAGAAGGTAGAGAAGAGACGGTGAGCAGGCAAGAGAAGGAGGAACAAGGGAGGAGGGGGGATGAAAAATGGCTAAATGAAGATGAATGGGTGAAGGATGAGCTAGGGAGGCTGAAGGGGAGGAGAGCGCTGGAGGGGGCGAGCTTGCCGGAGTGCCGAATAGCAGCAGCGTGTGCTGGAAGATCTCCAGCAAAAGTGGTGTAAATCAATGAGGAGTAAATTAATAGGCCATTGCGCAAGTGGGACTCGCTCATTTAAACTAAGAATAATACATCATGAATGACAGAGACTCCTTCGACCCTCAGGGCATACCTTTAGTCTACCTAAGACCCAGTGGGTTGTGCTGTCACTTCAAGGGTACGAAGGCAGAGGACATCGGACATGTCTCCTCGCTTGAGAAATGCTAATAGGGAGAATCTGAGAATATAGACACTCATCAGGCTCAAGGGTTAGGCTTTGATGTGCGGTTTCAAAGGCGGTGTTGAACATTCCGGCACTCCCCCTACAATCGGTGAATAGTCCGTTAAGGAGGATTTCGAAGGCAGGTGCGGATGTAGCACAGCGTACAGAGTCCTTGCTTAGCATGCACGAGGCCCTGGGTTACATTATCCAGAATTTCCTGAACCCAGCATAACTGCAGTGCTTAGAGGTGGAGGTATGAAGGTTGAAGTGCAAAGTTACAGAGCATAGTGGCACACACCTTTAGTCCCAGCACTTTGGAGGTAGAGGAAGGTGGATCTCTTGTTAGTTCATGGCTAGCCTGGTGTTTATAAGGAGTCCTAGACAAGCCAGAGTTACGTAATGAAACCCTGTTAAGGGGCTGGAGGGATGGCTCAGTGCTTAAGAGCAATGACTGCTCTTCCAGGGGTCCTGAGTTCGATTTCCAGCACCTACATGGTGGCTCACAACCACCTGTAAAAGGATCCGATGCCCTCTTCTGGTGTGTCTGAAGACAGTGACAGTGTACTTACATAAAAGAAATAAATTTAAAAAAAAAATGTGTTCAAGGTTTTCCTTGGCTACATAGTTTGAGTCTGGGCTACATGAATTCTGTCCATAAATAAATAAGTAAAGAATAAATAAATAAGCAAACAAACTAATAAAACAAATAAATTCCTCATAAAAGACTTCCCAGCATGCATTGCAGGGATGTGCTAAGATCAATTTTCTACTACCTTCATAGTTTAATCTCAGTTATTTTTGTTTGTAAAGGAGCATAAATTATATCTCATGTCTATAAAGACAAATTGCCAAGACTATTAAGCAAAAATATATTATCACAGGTTTATTAAAGTTTGTATCATGAGGCACTCCGTGTGCTTCAGATCACTTGGAATCTTTCTTTGTATCTCCCAGTATGGAAGGCTATCCTTAGAGAGGAAGTGTATACAGAATCTAAACGTGGAAAGTATATTAGGAAATCTTCTTTTTCTGTTGAGAGTGTAGGCAAAGGCTGTAACCTTGTCTGGCCAGTGTTTTCCGAATGCCAGCACTATGTGATACGGGTGTCGGTGGTCACCATTAACCTCATCCAGAAGTCCGACTGGCTCCCTTCTCATTCCCAGTGTGTATTATGGAACCATCATCCATCTCTCTTTTCTCTATCCCTACTTGAGGAGTCAGGTATTTCGACAATTGCCTCCTGTCTGGAATTGTTTGCCAGTGAGCTGTGATTGGGCATTCCCTCTAATAAATTAGATTTATGAGAGCGACGCCTGCCAAGAAAGCCCAGCCATTATACAGTACGTATATTTCCAATGTGTTGCTGTTAGAACCCGGTTAGCCAAACATAATAGGCAGTTAAAATAAATTTGAAATAACCCATGCCATATCTAGCTTTTAAAACCATGAAACTAAAGCTAAATGGTCAGTGTTCAGCGCATCTCCATTTGCTTTATTCCCACTGAAAGGCACTTGGTCTGTGGTACCATGCATGCCTTATGTCTCCAGCAGATGTAAGGATCTGGCTAAGTCTACATCTCTCCAACGGAAAACGCTAGAATGTGAAGCTTTTGGAGGAGGTAGAAATGAGCTATATAACAGACATTCTGTTTTGTCAACCAGCATTCTTTGCCTCAAAGAACAATTCATTCTTGTGTTGGACCTGCCTGTGTTACCTTTCGTAATTACCATGTTTAAAGAGAACCAAAGGATATTCCTTGAGCAGATTTGAGGACTCTATCTTATCTTCTCATTGATTATTATAGCTCTTTTATCCCCATAACTTCCAAGGAGAAGTCTGAAATAATTGAATACAAATTTAATAAATGTGAGTACTAGAGGAGAAAGTTGAGAAAATGACTTTGCAATGTATGCATGCTGATGTAGTATTGCTAAGGTTACTTATAATTGGAACTGAGGGGTCTGGAGAGGCGACTCAGTGGCTAACACCACTTGCTTTGTAAACATAAAGGAAATGATTTCCAGATTCCAGAACTCTTAAAAAAAAAGGAAAGAAAGAAAGAAAAGGAAGGAAGGAAGGAAAAGAAAGAAAGAAAGGAAGGAAGGAAGAAAAGGAGAGAAAAGCAAAGAAACAAAGGTTTGGCTTGTCGCGCCTGTAACTCCAGCATTAGCAGACTGCAGCAGACACATTCCTGAAATTTGGTAGTGAGCATGGCAAGCTTCAGGTTTATTGAGAGACCCTAGTTTGAGGTAGTAAGGTAGAGGGTGATAGACGAAGACATCCTTTGGTCTCTGCATTCGTCCACATGTACCCACCCTTCAACTCCATCCCCCCACCCATCTCTCTCTCTCCATAGTGAAACATAAAAGTTAAAAGTGTCTCTATGGTTGTCCATAGCTAACAACAGAAGACTGTCCTCACCCCACTTTCAGAAACAGTAGCTAGCTTCAAAGATGAACAAGGAGAAGCAATGTATTTTTCTCAGTTCTAATCTTTTACGGAAAAAAAATCACTTAAGTTTAAGGCCTCTGCTCAAAAATATTAGAGATGTCCACATGGTGGAGGTTCTCAGATTTGGGATTCCTACCCCTGTCTCAGTCCTAACTTCCTCTGAGGAGTGGACGCGTCACTTTCACTCCTAAGTAGAAGGTGCATTTTCAGGTGATGTCATGTTTCTTCCCGTCGTACTTTGTTCATCATGGTTGTATTCCATCCCAGTGACGACGTCAGCTGTAAGCTTGTAGCATACACTAGGCTTCTAGAGAGGTCCTTTTATATGTGCATGTGTGCACCATAGGGCAAGTATCACCTTGCCATTCTTCAGGAGCTGTCCATCTGGTGTTTTGGGAGAAGGTCTCCCATGGTTCCAGAACTCAGCAATTAGGTTAGGCTTGCCCCAAGGCTATGTCTGTCTGCCTGTATGTCTCCCTCCCCAGCTCTGGGTTCACTGATGAACCAGTCTAGCTAAACCACCAACAGACACTTTCTTTAAAAAGTAAGTTGGAGCCCAATAGAGGAAGACCACTGAATTCATTCCTGGCCTTTGAAAACACACACACACACACACACACACACACACACACACACACACACACACACACACAGAGAGAGAGAGAGAGAGAGAGAGAGAGAGAGAGAGAGACGTTTACCCAAATGATGTATCCTCCTTGAAACACACACTAAGTTGTTAATATGTTTGTTAAAAAAGAAGAAGACAAAAGAATGATTGATAATGAAAGCAAGGAGCATGATGGGTAAGAAAGATGTAAAGTGTGTTGACGTTTAGTGATGGGACAGTGACAAAATTCACAGGTACCCGACTTCATTCAGTCTTCCTTTGTCTTAAACTATGAGGTGGTTGCCTTCTAAGCCTTCATTAACTAGATGATCTTTAAATTAATTTCAATGCTGTACTGTAAGGCAGGCATCATCCGAACTCCTTTGAGTGAGGGAGCCACAAATGTTCTGATTCACTTCATGTGGCTTCTGCTTAGCAGAGAAGCTTCCCATCGTTAAAAAGCCCCATCCTCCTCTTAGTCTCATAGACCGCCTTTGTCCACACTGGTCTTATGCCTTCTCTTCCTATCTGGTCTGCTTAGCGTCTTATCTGTCAAGACGTCACACCAACTCCGCAGAGCCCTCTTAATATCCCTGTAAGCATGCGTACGGTCCCTTAGCTCAGATAACACAAATGTTTACACCTGAGTCCTTGGGTCTCACCGACAGCCTGTGAAGTGGGCATAGTTTGCCTTTTATATGTGATTATATAATCAGCAAACAGATGATGCTCCGAAAATACAGGTTAGTATCGAGCACCCTGGAACTTACAGCACCATAAGCCATAGCTCCATTGAAAACCATTCCTCCCAGGTTCCACTGTTGCTACTCTCTGTGGCTCATCCCTCACTCCCTGGGAGATATGCCATCCCACTGTCCCACACTCAGGTGCTCCACATCTCAGGTATTTCCCAGTAGATGTGGGAGGCGACGGAATGCTTTGCTTGAATGGGGCATCTCCACTCAGGAAGGATCCATCCAAAGAAGGATGTGGTGCTGCAAAGGTCAAACCATATTCCTGCCCTGAATATCATATGTCTCCTCTCTCCCTGATATTCTTCCATTCTCCCCTGAGAATGCCTATAGGTGTCCTGAGCTGAGACACTGCTTTTCTTTCTCCCCTACAACATCAGGGCATCTGGACTCCACCCTCCTTCTCCCCTGCCTTCAGCAGTGTGGCCTGTAGAAGATCTGGCATTCATGTTGCATTATGATTTAAAATTTGCAATAAGGGCTTATGAGACAGCTCAGTGGGTGTGGCCAGGACCCACACGGTGGAAGGAGAGAAGCCTTTTCTGCAAGTTGTTCTCTGAACAACTTGCTTACTGTAGCACATATACTCTCACACACATACACACAAGTGAATACATCCACAGGCTTTACTTTATAATAAAAAATGATCATGGCTGCAGCGTCCTTTTGCTCCTATGTGAAGGACCAATGGATGAATGCTGAGTTCATTCTTGAACTGTTCCATGCTCCTAGATGTTTATGATAAATGCAGAAATCTAAAGCCTAGTGGTCCTTCCTGTCACCCCCAAACCACCCTGCTATATAGACTCTTAGCCTGTGATGAACACACGTTCATGTCTTAGGTTCTTTCCCACACAGCTTAGGCTGTGTATAGATGGCAGAATCCAGTGTTTATGTGAGAACAATGTATATTATTGGAGCCTTGGCTGCAGAACCTACCTGGAAATGGGTTTCACAGTTTGCATAATTGCCTTTCTCTTTGTGTTTGCATAGATGGCGTTGCCTGGCTGGAAGATGAAGGCAATTATAATTTATTATGCTGTAATTGTTACCTAAATGTTTTTGAATAAGCAAAAATCACATCTGTTTAGGAATAAGTTGCACAGCAAGAGAATTCCCTGTGAAATGAGTGCACGTTCTCATATTCTGTAACTGTACACATAAAACAACGTATTTATTTCCCCACCGAGTCCATTACATTCCCAAGTCAAACTGCATCTTCTCTTTCCTTCCCATATTAAACCCTTTGATTTAATGGCGGTTTTAACTACTGGTTCTTTAGGGAATTTTCAGGAGGCTTCGTGCAGATTAGGTTATTGGAAAGTATAGTTATTTGCTTGTAAAGTGGCAGTTCCGTGTCAAAATTGATTTTCTCTGGAGCCACAACAGTAAAAAAGATAAGTCTCTGCTTCGCATCCAAGACACCCTGATGTTCCCACCATCATTTTTTCCCCTCTTTTCCTCTCGCTCAGCACCATTCGGTCACAAGCTGAGTTAGGTAGATATGAACTCATGTAGCTAGAAGGACCTTGATATCCAGTGGTGATGATAGACAAGGCTTCTGGTGCATTCTGATTGTTAATGGTCAATGACAGTCAAAGTTGACAAACACTGGGGGCTGGAGAGATGGCTCAGCGGTTAAGAGCACTGACTGCTCTTCCAGAGGTCCTGAGTTCAAATCCCAGCAACCACATGGTGGCCCATAACCATCTGCAATGGGATCCGATGCCCTCTTCTGGTGTGTCTGAAGACAGCTACAGTATACTCATATATAATAAATCAATAAATCTTTAAAAAGAGTTGACAAACACTATTTTCTCCCTTCATAATTAAATGATGAATGTCATGAAGGTAAGCCTAAGTCTACAGAAATATAGTATACGGAATTAAGTATCTTGTCTGTCTGTTACTACCTTCTTTCAGTCTTTCTGTCTCTCTGTCTTTCCTTCTGTCCTTCCTTCCTTCCTTTCCTCCTTTGTTCTATCCATCCATCCATATATCTCATCATCTCTCCATCTCTCCATTTATTCATCTATCCATGTTTGTTTGTTTGTTTGTATGTATGGTGGATGGATGGATGGATGGATGGATGGATGGATGGATGGATGGATGGATCAATCTACCTGTCTGCCTGCCTGCCTACCCTACCTGAGTACTTTTTTTAGTCCAGGTTAGCCTATAACTACTATTTTAGCCAAAGATGATCTTGGCCTTCTCATCCTATGGGTTCTATCTCCCAAGTGCTAGAATTCAACAATATAGCCAATTTTCGCCTATTTTTAATATTTTGTTTTAAACCATGTATGTGTCTCTCTCTGTGTGATCATCATGTCATTTAACATGCGTTTATCTGCAAAGGCTGGAAGAGAGCACGGGATCACTCTGAGCTTGACTTACAAGCCACTGTGAACTACTCTGTGTGAGTTTTGAAATCTGAACTCAGGGAATCTAGAACGGCAGCCTTGCTCTTAACCGTTGAGCAGTTTTCCCAGCCCACGCTGTCCACTCTTTCTGCCACCCTAGCGATCAAACCCAGGGCCTCCGTTATGTTAAGTGAACCCTTTCCCAACTGAGCCACATTCCTAGACCTTGTTTCAGTGTTTACACTGTGGAATAAGAGGTCCTTTTACACGTCTGACAAGGAGCTTTACAACAAAGGTCCGTCTGTTAAACACTATTTCACTGGCCTCCCCATGATGAGCCTGTGGCTTGGGGAAGACCTCAGTGGTATGGTGTAGTGCCTGCTAGGCAAGGCCTTGAGTTTTGATCCCCCACAATCATGTCAGAGCCAAGTGTAGCACGGATCTTTGAAAAGTGGGCTCATCTCCGCAGGATTGGTACAGGTAAACCGTTCATAACTGAACTGTTGCCGAGCGTTGAGCATAGCTGTCCTCGAGTTCCTGTACAGCAGGAGACGTGTCTGTGCAGCTTCACTTTCTCAAACTGATTCAGAACTGGTTCTTCCAGTTCGAGCTGCCGCACACCGAGACAAAGGGAGGGTGTGGCTTCCTCACCCTGGGTTGCCCGCTCGCACAGAAGTCCAGCCAATAGCTGTACACATTCTCTTAAGCAGCCATCATAGCTTAAGTTGCTGTGCGTTCTCTGGCCGGTTTAAAGAAGTGACTTTCATTCCTGTACATTATCTATTGCTACAAGGCCCCACGAGACACAGTCTTGGGTGAATAGTGCTTGTATGCATTAACTTTTGTGTAGCCATATACCTCAGTCCATGTGAGCGATGTATGGTTGAGATGAGAAGGAACTATTAAATTACATCCTGGCTTCCGTTAAACCTCTCCACTCTGCATTGATACCTGGGCTCACCCTCTCCTTAACCCAAATTAACACATGCTCTTAGCCGTCTCCCATCTAAGGCGAGTCCCTGCGATGATCAAGTGACTGGGAAGACCGAAGAGAAGAAAATTAAAATAAACGATAGGGTGACCTCCTCACACCACTTGTGGTTTCTCAATTAACTGGAAGGCACCCAGCTCCGCGTTGCTGTTCTTGCAGTAATGGGTTTCACCTTCCCATTTCGTGCCAAACCGCACGGGTGCCACGCATAGACACAGACACCTCTAATCAGATTGGCAGCAGATAGAATTAAACCATTAAGGCAATTAAGCCGTTCTCAGATAACGTTTGATCAGTTCAATGAAAATGCAAATGCATTCTTCTCTTAGAGAAGTTAAGTTGACAAAAGGTCACTGGCATCCTGTAATCTTCCTTAACTCTTTCCCTAGTCAGATTGCGGTGTTTGGGTCTCAGAGCTGCTTAGACGGTAACTTCTTTTTCTGAGTTCACCAGCGCGCTCAATTTTATGGGGTTAGGCATACCTGTATGAGTGGTTTTGTGCGTGGTAGTCTGAAGGTGCGTGGGTAAATGGATATGACCAAGGACACCGACATATTGCCAGTTCATTGGTATAAAGGGACACTGTGAATGCCCCAGCCTCAGGAGGCTTCTGTAGTGAGCCACGTTCTCCTGAAGTCCCTTCCTTTTCTGTCTTTCTGTCCTGCCTGAATATGCTCTCCCTCTGTTCTCTGTGCTCCCAGTAGGCTATGCATTGGACTTGATTCACAGGGCTCCTTTTATGTAGGAATGGTCTCTTCCCATGGTCTTTAAATACAAAAGGACCCTGCCTTGCACACTCGGTGTCCCATAGTACACAACTCTCCTACTCTTCTCTTCTAGGGGTAACAGCATCTAGCTTCTTCTCACTCCATGTTACCATGCCGTGACTTTGCTCTGCTAGAAGTCTGTGACCTTTCAGTTCATGTCTTTCGAGAGCTCTACTTCCCTCTCATGGTGGGGCCCAAGGGATCTGGCGTGTGCTCCTCTCAATTGCCTACAGAAGGACGGAAACAGTTCCCCGTTGGTACTGTTGATTGCTGGTCCCAAGTGAGAGTTCGTGTGTAGAATGGAGCTTGGGCTGATCTGGGACTGGGAGAGTAGTACTTGGATAACACCACACACAACACACACACACACACACACACACACACACACACACAAAACCTCCTTCCTGCTTCAAAAGCATCATGCTATTGCCTTCCTCGCTCCAATGTTTTCCTTGAGCCACTCTGCCTCCCTTTGGTTTTTTAACACAGATACTCAGAGGGGAAGTAGAGCCGCTGTCTGTTCCAGCTCCCTTGTGGGTGTCAGTAGCTTTAGATAGCAGACACCCCCAGAGAATGCCATCTAATTCAGAGATTTATAAAGGTCACCTTCTGGCCCCCAGTACTTCGCTGAGAATGGAGCCTTTTAATCTGCTGAGCACATGGTTTCTCCTTGAACAAGAGCTGTACTGGTGTTCAGTGGCCCTCTCTTCTCTTCCTCACTCCTACACAAGAACAACCAAGGATTTTTTATTCTTCCCTTCTTTTAGACAGATATAGTACCCTTTCTTTTTCCTCTGGTATAATCCAGCAAGGGAATCTATACATAGCCTCTTTAGAGCCTAATCACATCTTCACTAGGCTCTGTTCATATCTCCTGTAGGGTAATAGTTTGGGACTGCTGGACTCAGGTGGCATGTTGCCCTTCTGAGGTGTCATGCACTATGTCTTGGGACATGTCATTTTCATTCAGCCTCTAGTCCTGTACCCTTCATTACCACTGCATTTAGGAGCCCCTACTCTGCTACCCAACACGTGGAAAGCACTGCACATCCTATTGTCTTCAAAAGTAGGGAGTCCTCTTTCTCACTTAGCACAACCAGTAATATCATAGAGCCTATGCAGGGACGTCAAGGTGGCAGGAGCTTGAAGCAGCTGGGTTACAATGCATCCATAGTCAGGATGCGGAGAATGGTAAGTGCTAGTTCTCTGCTAGTGCACATAGTACAGGAACCCAGACATAAGGAATGAAACCACCCATAGTGGGCAGATCTTCCCACCTGTATTTACACAGAATAATCCACCACAGATATGTCTGTCATTCTAGATTGTTTTAACCTGACAGTTAACACTAACCTAAACATACACCAGAACCATTTTTTTCTTTTGTGTATATTTTATAAACTTCCTTCAAGCTCATTTAGTATACTTCACTATATTTACTTTTATTGTTTGTACAGGATGCCACCATGTTATTCATTCCATAATTTAACCCATTTTCAGATATTTGGATTTCTTCACTTCATTATTAATAATGTTTTATCTCAGCTTTTTCTTGGGGGGGTATTTTTCTCACAAGATGACTCAATAATGAGGAAAGAAAGCCATTTAAAATTGTGCTATCTACTGTCCTGTTTCACTTGAGACAGTGTCCTGGCTTATGTGGCCACAAGTGATATAAGAAAGTGCTCCCTGAAAAGCCACAAACACCTCTTTTGTTTCCCCTTTGTGAAACAAAGAGTCATTCGTTTCCCCTTTGTGAAACAAAGAGTCATTCTACCATGTAAAAATCTGTTCTTGTGCATGATTTATAATGATTTAGGTTCACATCTTTGAGTTTATAAAAATATTGAATCTGGACTCTCTCCAATTTGTCTCTTAGTAGGAAGGCTCAAGTTGAATAAGTAATTCTGTTAGAATTTTATTGAGTAGAGATTTGGATTTCTAACATTATGACAAGGAACAGACAAACAGTTAATTAACTAATAAATTAATATATCTGTTGAAACTTGAAGTCCTACAAGGATTTATCTAAGCCATTAAGTAGAAATATCGAGGGCATGGCTGCTTTTGTCTCCATAGAGACACCGGTTGGCAGAAGTGATAGGCTGTAAGGAGAGTGGATTGTCAAGTAGCAAGTGCCTGGGTTTCCATCATTTCCAGCTGGTGTTAACTGTATATAAACGCTTTTTAAAAATTGGTAAACAGGTTGGAGAAATTGCTGCATTGGTAACAGCCCATATTACTCTTTCAGAGGTCCTGTGTTTGGTTTCCAAGACCCATGTCAGGTGGCTCACAACCACCTGTACCTCTGTCACTCAGAGATCCGATGTTCTGCTGTAGGCTTTCCAGGCGCTTCCACTGACATGCATGTATGCCCACAAAGACACGTGTGTGTGTGTGTCTTTATGCATACATATATGTATATATAATTTGAAGATAAATATATTTTAAGTCAGATAACATCCAGTAATCTCAGCTTCCCTAAAGCTCGAGTTCCCTTTGCAGCACTGCAGAACCAAGATACAGGTGTGTTTGTGCACACCATTCACCCCAGCATTCAGTCAGGAGACTTGGTAGTTTGTGGTCTACAAGTTGTCAGCTATGTACTGAGTTCAAGGCCATGTTGGGCGATAGAAGAACCTCAAAAACAAATAAATAAAATCTAACAGTATATCATTAGGACTGGTGGGATGGCCTTCCTCAAGCTGTGGTCCTGAGTATTGCTTTAGAAAAACCATACCATACATATGTGCATATTTTCCGAGTATTCCACTTAGCCCCAAAAGCACTGCTTACTTTAAATGCTTGGCAAGCGGTATAGTGAGCACGGTAGAAAATCATTATTGCATTGTGTAGTAAAACCCATGAATTACACCTAAAACGTTACTGCTGTTTTTATGTGGTCTTTAAAAATAGGGAACATGAAGGTTTACAGTTAGTAAATTTATTGAGTAGGTGCATCTGTAGGAAAAGAAACCATTTTTCTTTCAGCTCAGACCTGTTTCATAAAGAGCACCCTGACTCTTCCGTGACTGAGAAACAGAGCTCCGTGTGGCAGCATGGTACCCCTACTACTGGTCCGCCCATACTACGGAGAGATAAAGAGATTGAAGGATTACAGGTCTAAGGCAAAATAATGTCACATTAATTTTTGTCCTTGCGTGTGGTTGGTCTGTGAGGGTGCATGTGTGTTTGCTAAGGGGTAGGTGCAGGGGTGGAGTGACTACAAACAAGTGTGCATTTGTAGGGCAGTGGACAGCCTCAGCCATCATCCCTTAAATGGCGTCCATTATTTGTTTTGACCAGGGTCTCTCACTGACTAGTGTTCCCGGGGTTTATCTAGACCACCTCCTCCTTTCTCTGCCTTCCCAGCAGTGGGGTCACAAGGTTGTGCCACCATAACTGCTTTCTTGCAGTGAGCTCACAAGTGCCTGTGTGCCTGGGTGTGTGCTTGTGTGTGTGACAAGTCTAGGAATCCAATCCATGTCCTCATGCTTGCACTTCAGCAAATGAGCCGAACCAGCGAGCCCCAGCTCAGCTCCCATAATCTTAGTTATGGAGTTTAGAACCTCCAGTACTAACTCAGAATCGTTTCTTGGTTTTTGCCAGAATGAGGCTTTGTGGGATAGGTAAAAGGTTAATTGTATCTACTCATGGATGCTTCCAAGCTAGTTTGGTAGTCCCTTGAAATAGAAGGAGGACAGAATAGCTGCTGTGTATGCATGGAGTATTGGTTTCAAGTTCCAGCACCATGTACATGAACCATGGTGGCGTGTGTCTGTGTTTCCAGCTCTAGTGTTAACAGGGAGCCCCTCAGAGATGACCACTAAAGCACAGTTTATAACAATTCAAAGTTTTTATTCCTGTCGGCTGGGACTGCGCTCAGGTATTCGGGACCCAAGCATATAGCTGAATGTTTAGGGTAAAGGGTTTTTTAATAGGCAAAAACCATATTCTCCTGCCTTGGTCAGTAACAGAGGCCTGAGGTTTCCAAGCAAGCTATTTAACAGAAACTAAGGTAAACTAGCTGGGTCATCTTCTCCCCGGGTTTTTAGAGTAGAGTCATCTAATTTTCCAGAAAGTTCTCATCAAGGGAATGAAGTTCTAGTTTTAAAATGCCCTCAGCAAGAATGTAATGTAGAGGTTTCTCTGTACTGTCTTGCTCTGCAATCCTGGGGAGGTGGAGGCAGGAGGATCAGTAGTTCAAGGTTATCCTCAGATACATAGTAAGTTTGAGCCAGGTTGAGTTACAGGAGACTCTTGTCTCACACATAATAAAACAGTACAAAGCAGCACAACACACATGAGGAAGAGAAATGAAAACAGAAAACAGACTGTCTTCACTTGGATGCTGGAAGGCTTTTTGCTCATGTCCTAGAAGTGATCTGTTGTCTTGGTCAGAGCAGTGATTCTCAGCCTTCGTAATGCTGCAGCCCTTTAATTCAGCTCCACATGTTGTAGTGATCCCCCAGCCATAATAGTATTTTATTTCCACTTTACAATTTTGGTACTGTTATGAATTGTAATATAAATATGGGATATGCTGGATATCTGATAGGCGGCTCTTTAAAGGGGTCATGACACACAGGTTGAAAATGACTGGCTCAGAGATTCTCAGGGTCAGGTGAGCATGTGGTGGGGGCACATAGAGCTAGATGGGGAACGGGGAATAAATTCTTGGCTGAACCCTCTGTACTTCCTTCTGAAGAACAAATGGGCCCAGTCCAGGCTGAAGAGTGCAGGGGTGACTAGACAGACCACAGCTGCCCTCCTTCCCTCAGCTCTCATCTGCTCAGAGAGCCGTGTAGGGACATCCTTGTGAAATCCAGCCCCAATACCACCCAGGCTCCCAAACCCCACTGGTTCATGTTCCTGCACCCTGCGTCCTATCTGAACCATCAAAGGTGATTTTATTACCTGTCTTTATGTGAATGCTTGTTATTCTGAGATGACGTTAAGACTGTAAATACAGCTAAAATCAGATGCCTTTTTAGGCGCAGTGACAAGCGCTTTCAGGTTTTGTTTGAAAGCGAAGCTTTCTAAGCCTAGATTATGTTTTACCAATCTCAAAGCAGTTCCTGAGGACCTACCTCCTCGGGCTGGTTTTTGAGCTGTTTGCCTCGTTGCTATAATCCGTGAACTGTTCTAAGACAGTTGAGCTGGTGGTTTAATAGAGACCGGTCTTCTTGATTGGAGCATGGAAGATGCAGAGACCCCTCTCTGCCTCCTCCTTTTCCTGCCAGGAAGGGGTCCACAAAGATCGCTCAGTAAATAAAGCACTCATGGCACAAGCTTGAGGACCTGAGTTCAAATCCTGGGACCAGTGGCATGCATCTATAATAAGACCCATGTGGTGACATGGGTGCTCCAGATAGGTACAGTCCAATAACTCATGGGCAATCTAGCCTGGTGCACATGGCATTTTAAGCTAGGATTTGTATTTGGGGAGCATGAAGTGTTTGCCCTCTGGGGTCTGGACCATGAAGCATAATATAGTACAATGGAATTTTATTCAAACAAGGGCTGTTGCATGTGCAGTCATCCCACTTGTCTCTTTCTGGTCTGAAGTCAGTGATTAAAGAGCTTTAGGGATTTTAGGGATTTCGAGTTACGTTTCAGGCTGATTGTTTAAGGAAAAGAAGGAAAGAGAAAGAAAAACATTGAACTGGTTAGGGTTTATTGTTCATTTGATACAACCGAAGTCTATAAGAAAGAGAGAGTTTCTGTTAAGGGACCGTGGATCGTGTGAAAGATGGTCTTGAGTGATGATTGACGTGGGCAGTCAGTCCACTGTGAGCAGCACCATCCCTACTCAGGAGCCCTGAGCTCTAAATGGAAGCCACAAGCTTAAGTCCCTGCCCTGACTTCCCTGCAGGATGGCTTATGATCCAGCATAGTAGACCATATTAAAACCTCCTGCCTGGTAGCTGCTTTTGATCTGTATTTTTTTTCTCAAATGTTGTTGGGTCCAGAAGGAAAGCCTCACCACTGTGACAGTAAGCCTGTTTTAGGATCCGTTCCTGGCAATCCTTGTATACCTTGATACTTTGGAAGGATGCATTCCATTCACCAACCATGTGAGGCTAGCAAGACTGTTCAGTGAGTAAAGGCTCCTGCTGCCGGGACTGAGCACTTGTGGGAGATCTGTGGAATCTACATGGCAGAATGAATCAAGCGCTTAGGTTCTCCTCCTGTCACCACATGTGTGCCGTCCCACACGTCTGCATGTACACGCGCATGCACGCACACACTCACACACACAGAATTTTCATTGTGATTACAATTCTTTTTTAAAAAAACAACTATGTATTTGGAAGGAAGAATGTCTATTTTTGCGTTCATTTAGCTTTCCTTCCCCCAGTGGATAGAAGGACCCTGAACGTAGAGCTTGAAGATCAAGTTTGGGAGCAGTGGCTGTTTTCAGTGGGCTTCATTGCTACATATTCACATGCATGGACATGAGTATACTTGATTCTTGTCCACCCTAATTACCCTCTCTTTGATCCTTGCCCACTGGTCCCCATCTCCCTCCCTCCCTCCCCCCTCTCCTACCTCCCTCACCCTCCATAAATATATATTCAAATCTTGACTCACATGCCAGAGAAAACATGTAATATTACTCTTTTCCCTCTTCTGCCCCTTGGAGCCTCACCTTTTTTAAGACTCTGTCTTCCTGCACAGTCCCCTCCTGCTTTTAGACCGACTTCTTATCATGTTTGTTAGTTTTATGTGTGATTAGATTCAGTCAAAGAACAGTCTCTGACTTTGTGTTTTGGAATTTGAGGGAGAACGTAGCATAGTCGGTAAAGTACTTTTCTAAATACAGGAAACCCTGGATTTGGTTCCCTGATTGCATTGCAATCTTATAATTCCAGCAAGTAGAAGATCACCTGTTCAGAGTCATCCTCAGATACATTAGGACCTGGAGGCCACCCTTGTTCTCTGTTGGAAAACAGTTTTTGTAAAACTTTTTGTGATTGGTCATCAGTGCTGATGCCCATACATTCAAAGATACAGAGTCTCTCTTCTCTTTCTTGTCCATAAAAGTAAAAAAGAACATCTAATTCTATCTTAATAACAGAATCTGCATATATTTAATAGAGGCAGTGATTTGGCCTCAAGCTGAGTTTAAATTTGAAAGAAAAAAAAAGTCATGACAGCCAGCACACAACCAATTAAGGATTCCTGGGCTGTCAGAACGTAGCATGGAGTTCTTTCTCTGTTCTTCACTGACAACCCTCACAATACAAAGAAAATTAGATCACACAAACTCGTTCTCACTAAAGATGTGACTTGAGCACAGGTGGGAGGACGAAAGGTGGGTTTTCGGTTAGAATAGGGTATAAGTCAGAGCTTCACAGTATCACAGACCATGGTAAGGAAAAGCAATGTCCCTGGGAACTGCCCCTAACATGTGAGATGCTCCATTAGGTCCTACAGGGTGGCCAGAAGTCACAGGATGTGCGAGTGGGTGTGGCTAATTTTATTTATTTCTGAATCAATTTCTGAACTGGCTACATATGACTTAGGCAGGATAGGTCTAGAAAACAATATATTTTGTAGCACATTTTCTCATATGTCAATACATATTCCCAGATATCCTAAGTGTCAAGAAGGGGTCCACAAAGATAGCTCAGTAAATAAAGCACTCATGGCACAAGCTTGGGGACCTGAGTTCAAATCGTGGAACCAGTAGCATGCATCTATAATTGGACCCATGTGCTGACATGGGTGCTCCAGATAGGTACAGTCCAATAACTCATGGGCAATCTAGCCTGGTGCACATGGCATTATAAGCTAGGATTTGTATTTGGGGAGCATGAAGTGTTTGCCCTCTGGGGTCTAGACCATGAAGCATAATATAGTACAATGGAATTTTATTCAAACAAGGGCTGTTGCATGTGCAGTCATCCCACTTGACTCTTTCTGGTCTGAAGTCGGTGATTAAAGAGCTTTAGAGATTTCCAGTTACCTTTCCGACTGATTGTTTAAGAAAAAAAAAGGAAAGAGAAAGAAAAACATTGAACTGGTTAGGGTTTATTGTTCATTTGATACAACCAACGTCTACCCGAGAGAGGGAGTTTCTGTTAAGGGACCGTGGAGTGTGTGAAAGATGGTTTTGAGTGATGATTGACGTGGGCAGTCAGTCCACCGTGAGCAGCACCATCCCTACTCAGGAGCCCTGAGCTCTATATGGAAGCCACAAGCTTAAGTCCCTGCCCTGACTTCCCTCAAGGACGGCTTATGATCCAGCATAGTAGACCATATTAAAACCTCCTGCCTGGTAGCTGCTTTTGGTCTGTATTTTTTCTCAAATGTCATTGGGTCCAGAAGGAAAGCCTCGCCACTGTGACAGTAAGCCTGATCCTAACAACCGTCAGCTTCCTTCACATCACAGCAAGGATTCACTTGAGAAACAGGCTGCAATTGGCACACCTTCCCACATACCCAGGAATTCATCATAATATACATGAATTGATGAGCTCACCATCGTTTCACCCATGGTAGATGCTGTCATTGCTAGGCTAGCTAGTTAGTATAAGTGATATCCGTCAGCCCCAGGGCCCGCCTGTTCCTCCTATCACAGATTCATGGTGAGGGAGTTGTGTCGGTAGTGTCACAGCAGTGGCCTTAAATTGCGAAAAAATTTTTCCGAGCCTCATAAGCCAGGGCATGGCACAGAATTCATCAGCCCCGCTTATCCACCCAGAGACACTGGGCTGGCAGGGCTGTGAATGTGAAACTCATCTACCCTGCAGTGGGGCCACTGCTGCCAGAATGGACTCCCACGGACTTCATTAGCTGCATTTTAGCACTGGAGCCCACACCTCTCGGATGGTAGGAATGGTCCAGATAACAATGGACCTACAGTTGTTATAAGTAGAGCCGTTTTCTTTGTAATCAGGAGATTGCTTCCTAGTCCTGTCTCTTGTTAAAATAACAAGTGCGGGGCATTCTCCTACTTACATCGCCCCTCGGCTCTCAAGATGTGAATTTTCCCTTCCTTTCTCTTTTTAAGACTTTTTAGTGTGTATTTCAAATAACACTGAAGAGGGGAAAAGTGTGTGTGTGTGTGTGTGTGTGTGTGTGTGTGTGTGTGTGTGCACGTGCGCGTGCCAGAGGTTGGTGCTAGGTCTTTTTCTCAATTGCTTCTCAATCCTAATTTTAGTTTACCTCATGCATGTCTGTCTGTTGCTATGTGCAGGTGAGCATAGGTCAGTGTAGGGTGGAGATCAGAAGCGTTAGATGTGTTGGAACTAGACTTCCAGGCATTTCTTTGCCATCCAACATGGGATCTGAGATCAGGGAGTCAAACTTGGGTCCTGTGCAAGAGCACTGTGTGTCATTATGCTATCACTGCTGAGCCATCTCTTTAGGGCCTCTGTCTTAGTTAGAGTTTCCATTGCTTTGAAAGAACTCCATGACCAGGGCAAGTCGTATATAAGAAAACATTTAATTGGAGCTCCGTGTAGTTTCACAAATTTAGTTCGTTATCATCATGGCAGGAAGCATGTTAGCGTGCAGGTACTGAATGAGCTAAAAGTTCTGCGAAGGCAGCAGCAGGAGACTGTGTTCTACATTGGGCATAGCAGACATCTAAACTCACCCACACAATTACATTCTTCCTTCAACGAGGCCACACCTCCTCATGGTGCCACGCCTGTCGACCAAGTAGTCAAACACGCAAGCCTGTGGGGGCCATATGAAGCCACCATATTCCACTCTCGGGACTCTATGGGCTTGCAGACATTAGTGCACAATGCATTTCGTTCATCCTCAGACGTCCCCAAAGTTGACCTCAGTCTCAATGAGGTTTAAAACACTCTCTTCTCAAGTTAATGCACTTTCTTAAATGTAATCCTCTATCAGGTAAAAATAAAAAAGCAGACCAAATATTTTCAATATATAATGGTACAAGATATGCATTTCCATGCAAAATATATGGAAGGGAGCATAGTGGGGAGAAATACTGGACCAAAGCAAGCCTGGAAAGCAGCTGGGCAAACCCTAAACTCCGCACGTCCATGCCGGATGCCAGACTCCCGTTCAGTTCTCCAGCTCCCCTCAAGCTTTGTTGACTGCCGCTCTCTTCGTCCTTGGGAGCTGGTTTCACTCCCTATTTGCAGCGCTCCCTGGCAAGTGTCCCATGGCTCTGGCATTTCTAACCTCGTGGGGTGTCCAAGGCAATCCAGGCTTCATCTTCATAGCTCCACACAATGGCCTTTCTAGGTCTCAGTACAGGGACACCACAGACGTATTCCTGGCCTCGGCTTTCCGTAGTCAGGTTGAAGGTCACCCCCTTCTTCTCTCCTTGATTCTAAAGCCAGAACCACGTGGCCAAAACTGCCAAGGTTTGCTGCTTGATTGGGACTGGTACATGGCCCCCTCATTCAATTACATCTTTACCACCTTTCTGTTGTCAGTGATCTTTTTCATTGTCTCAGCTTGGCTGTCCTGCAAATTGCCCTCTAGATTAGGTTGCCCTTGAACTCATCAATCTACGCTCCTCTTTCTCCTGAGTACTGGGATTAAAGACACGTACCTAAGCTTTTCCTTAATTCCTTGTCACACTTTGGAAATGTCGCTGGGTGCCATCTTGCCCTGAGGTCACCACTCCCTTACTTCCACTTCCTGGTGCCCCTTTAATCATTAAACCATCCTTTTCCAATGCAGTTAATCCAAACCTCTTCACTTTAGTGTCAGGCAGACATTTTGGACAAAGGCAAAGGCAGCCAGTTTTTTGACAGAATACCACAATAGTCTGTGGGTCACACTAACGTTATTTTCTGAAACCTCTTGAGCCCGGCCCTCAGTGTTCAAATCAACCTCAGCACCAATGTCTTCCATGTTCCTACAAGACCTGATGTAACATCCCATTGCTTTCCTCATTCAGAGATCCTAAACCCACGTTCTTCTGAACAAAGTCATCATCTGGCCTGTCACACCGATGCCCCAGGTCCTGCTACTAACACCCTTTGCCTTATTATTTATTAATTTATTTTTGAGAAAAGCTCTCTCATTGATCCTGCAGCTCACTTATTTGGCTGGCTAGTCAGAGAACCCCATTGATCCTCACCTCTCTGCTTTACAATGCGAGGATTACAGATGAAGGCCACTGTTTCCAGTCTCTTATGCCAGTGCTGGAGACCCAAACTTAAGTCCTCCTGCTTTTTGTGGCAACCATTTTATTGACTGAGCCAACCTATACCCCAACACAAATTTTGAATAGACATAGAGACGTTTTCATTTCTATAGATTATTATATACTATTACCGATTATGTGTTAATATATTAATGAAAATAACCAATAAAGAAGCTAGACCCTTTTTTGCAAACTACTACTTGGTCACCTGAAAACTTCTCTGGGAAGTGATCATACCTAACTAGTCTCAGAGCTGGTAGAATTGATATGTTAGCCCTTCCCAGTAGCTTGTTTATGTACAAACACTGCCATTTTTGACCATGCTTTCTTTCTATCAGCCCGAATGAGTGGTTGTGTGTCTCAAGAAATCAGATGTCCCCATACTTTACATCTTATACTAATGGCTACTTCTAGCTAGGCTGAAGAACCAAATTGTTATTATTTTTTACACTGATTACTTTTGTTGTGTCTTTTACAAGGTTGTTGTTATTATTATTGTCATATTTTGCATGCCTATGTGTGTATATATATGTGTGTGTGCATGTTTCTAGCTAGGCTAATGTACCAAGTTTTACTAATTTTCACACTTGCCACTTTGTCTATTATAATTTATTATTGTTACTGTTATTATTGTTATATTTTGCATGAGTGTGTGCATATGTGTGTGTGTGCATGCACGTGTGTGTGCACGTGCACCTTGGTACTTACTTTGGTGATTACAGAACAGCTTCTAAGAGTCAATTTTCTTTCCCCCATGTGAGTGCCGAGGATCAAACTCAGGTGGTTAACAAGGTGCTAAGTGTTCCCTTACCCAGTGAGGTATCTCCCCAGTTCATTCTGTTCATTGATTTTCCAGGATTTTTTTTTTTCTGAAACAGAACCTCATAATTCCCAGACTGCCTTTGAATTCCTGGTCCTCCTGCTTCTTCTCTGCCAGTGCTGGGATTATGAGTTCCCATTTTTAGCCCTATTCTTTGTTCCAAATGCCAGAGTCATTTCCAGCAGTTCTCCCACTGACCCTCAGGACACCATTGTCCATTCCCAGATGTTTCCAGTCCTATGTAGACTTTTATCCTGTCACTTGCCTGCCCTGACCATTCCCTTAGTTTTTTTTTCAATGCACATCAAGTCTTGGTAGAAAGCTCCACTGATAGAGTACAGGAGGAAAAGCCCTGTAACTACAGCCCTGCCTGTAGTTAAAACTCATTAGGTGCATAATGAATATGGTGTAAAATAGAGCAACCTAGCAAGGGTGAGATGGAATGCAAAACACGGGCAGCTTTACTGAGAAATGGGTGATTAAGGCAAAGCCAGATATGTATGAATATTTTATAGCTACTTTTCCTTTGATTGTGATAAAATTCAACTTGCCAAGAACAATTTAAGGAAGGAAAAGGAGGAGGGATGGGGCTTGGTTCATGCTAGTTTACAGTTTATGTGTACAGTCTACCTTAGTGGGGAAGGGTCTTAATGTAGCTGGTCGATTCCAGCCAGAGTCAAGGACGCAGAGAACAATGAAAGTGTATGCTCAACCTGATTTCTTCATCAAATAAAGTCCAGAATCCTTGCCTAGGGAATGGTGCCACCCACAGTAGGCAGGTTTCACACCTCAGTTAACTGAATAGAGATACTCGGTAGAGGCAGAAAGTTGTCAAAATCTAGTGGTGGGCTGAAATCAGTTCAGGCAAGCATCAGCTTTCTTTCTCTTTTATGTTTTTTCCACATAGTTTGCTCAGCTGTCCCTTATACCTGACTTTGTTTATACCCACGCAAGAAATCACTGTTTCCGCATCAGTCAACATGCTCTGTGTGATAAGGCCAGTAGAATGAGACTCAGTATATGAGTGGCAGGTCCCCAAGGAATGCCACGGGGGTACTCTCCTCTGACCTGTTTGAAGCTGAATGCTCACTTTGGAAACAGTCGCTGCTCAGGAAGAATTTTACCTTTACCCTTTAGAAGAAAACCTTTTTTTTTTTTCTTTGACATAAATGGAGTCTTCTCCTGTGTATATATGTATATCTACAAATACCTTGTCTATTTCTTTCATATGTTTCTTGCCACTGCATGGTTAGGTCTTAACCCTTGGATGCAGATTTTTGACTCTTAATGAATTCATCATGAGCTGTGAAAAGGTGTGTGGCAGGAGTATTATCCAGGAGATAATAACTGGCATCTTGATTACTTACTAGGTCATCAGCACAGAATTTTAACAGTGCTTTTGTTTCTGTTCTGGTGCTGTGATCAAATACTCAGAACAAAAGCTACCTAGAAAAGGAAAAGAGTATATTCTGCTTAAAATCCCAGGTTCTGATCTGTCACTGCAGGAAGGCAAGTCAGGAAACCGAAGGTAGGCCTGCTTGCTGTGCCATGAAGCATTGCCAGTGAGCCAGGAACTCACTTCACAGCCATGAACTACAGGAGGAAACATAGAGGGTGCTGCTTGCTGACTGACTTGCCAGCTTATGATTGGCGATTTTTCTTCTACAGTTCGAAACCATGTAACTAGGGAATGGTGCCACCCACAGTGGGATGTGCCCTCCTATATCAATTACCAGTCAAGACAACCCCCTACAAACATGCCCATCTGATGTAGACAGTTTCTTAATAGAATCTCCTCTCAGATATTTTACACTGTGCCAAGTTGAGCATTAGAGGTAAGGAAGACACACCTTTCGTATATCAACTCAAGGAATCTGAAGAATGCATTGTTGAAGTTTCCTGAGAATTTAGAGAAACAAAAGCAGAGAAGTGAGATCTAAAGGTCCAACCCAGTGCCTCCTAGTGTGTAGACTGGAGAACCGGATATGGGGAAAGAAAGAATGAAGTGTGCATAACGAAGTTTAGGAACAACAGTCGTAGAATTAGAACCCTAAGGACTTAGAGCAGTAACAACTTAAAAACAGTGAATATGGGACTGTAGAGGTAACAGCCTATGGGTAGCTCACACTTACCTGTGATTCCAGTTCCAAGAAATCTATAGCCCTCTTCTGGATGGTGCAGGCAGTACCCTCAAATCCACATAGTTAAAATCATGTGTCACGGAGAAAATGGGGCATCAAACTATCATATATCGACTGAATTGCGATTGAGAAAGGATTTTCATAACACCCCACTCCTCCCACCTGTGTATAAAGTGTTAGGGGTCTTGAGTTCTCCTGTAGCATTCTGCGTATCAACTGCATGAGAAGGAAGAGAGATTCTGATGATGGGAGGGCTTCTTGTCTTTGGAATGGTAGAAGAAGACTTCGTGAATGTCAGAAGGATGCAAACAGCCCTGCTGGAAAGTGTTCAGAGGCGAGACAAGGCCTCCATTCTCATTAAAGCATTGTGCTGCTGCTTTAGGCACTGAATACAGAATTGTTTTATGTGTGGCTGTGCTGTGTCTTTTGAGTCTGTGTTGGGGCTGCTGGGACCAGAGTGGGTGTTTTATACACCGTGTCTTCTCAAGCAAGATGGAAAGGGCTTATAAAAGCTGTTTCCACGGAGTAAACGGATGTTTTAAAAATTTATGAAACAAGTGTCCACTTAGGGTTTCATTTGAGTTTCACAAAACATTTCTGCTTGAGTCTTGCCATGTCAGCAAAAGATTTCTGGGATTCAAATAAATAAAACCTGGAAGAGTATAATAAAGTTTTTAAGTCTCTAAATGATGCATCAAGTTGCTGGGGAAGGGAGTGTCAAGGCCTAGGTGATCCCTTCCTGCAGTCTACTGAATGGAGAAAGGGAAGGTTTAATTATTAAGAATTCACGTTTTGAGTAAGCAGGAGGATTTGTAAGTTAAGGCAGGCTGGGAGGTGTATCCACCAAAGATAGTGGCCAGCTCTTCTGTTTTAATGACGGGAGATTGAGGAGGAGGCCAACAGAAGCATTACCAGCCCCCAACCCTTTCTCCTTCTGGAGGAGCTTCCCAACCCCATGAAGTTGGTGAGAGGTAAAGAGAAATAAATATCTGAACTTGGAGATGCTGTCAAGAGATGAGAAAGGGGAACACGTCCAGACAGACAGCCCTGTGGACATTAAAAAGGGGTCTTCTGTTCTGTTTGCTTTGGTGAAAATAGAATTGGGTGTCTGCTGAGGTCTGTCTGTAAGGAGAAGAAGAGAGAAAACATAGTGAGTGAGTGTGTGTGTGTGTGTGTGTGTGTGTGTGTGTGTGTGTGCGTGCGCGCGCGCGCGCACTCCCATGTGCACATGAACTTTTGTACATATAACTACAGAGAGCAAACGTCAACCTTGGCTGTCATTACTATCCAGCCTTGTCTTGAAACAGGGCCTGTCACTTGCATGGAACTCACTCAGTAGCCCAGCCTGGCTGATGCCTTAGGGATCCTGCAGCCTCTGCTCCATCTCTCCCAGCAGAGGGACAACAATCATGCACCACCACGCCTGTTTTTGTTTTGTTTTTGTTTTTTTTTTAATGAATGGATTCCTGAGATCAACCCCAGGTCTTTGTGCTTATGCACCAAACACATGAACGTCTTAACTATCTTCCTAGCCCCCAAAGAACATTCCTCATTTAGCACCAGTCTCAGGAGAGCATTTAAGAGACCAGAGAATGCTGGCCCAAAGTACCTAAAATATTTGCTGTGCGAACCTGAAGACTTAGTTCAGTTGCTGGAAGATTTGCTGCCAGGGAGTTGTACTCTGACTTCCATATTCATGCTGTGCCATATCCTTCACACTGACACACACAGACATGTGCACATGTGCACACATGCATACACATAACAAAAGATAAAAGAATGGAGGCATAGCAAGCCTTAATTTTCCTCTTTGTACATCCTGTAGTCTTTATTGAGTAATGGCCTGGATGAGACTGGGCTGTCAGCATGTCTATGGGTCACTGTTATCTTCATTTTTTAACTGTTGAAGGAGGGCCCAGTCCACCATTAGCAGCTCCAAGGCAGGTATTTCTGAAATACATACATACATACATACATACATACATACATACATACATACATACATACATACATGAGAGAGAGAGAGAAAGAGAGAGAGAGAGAGAGAGAGAGAGAGAGAGAGAGAGAGAGAGAGAGAGAGAAAGTGGTCCTCATCTGAATGTGTGAGCCAATTAAACCCTTCCCTGCCCTTAGTTACTTCTGGTCGGAGCATTTTTATCCTAGGAACAGAAAAGAAACCAGAGCTTATGCCAACCACCCAGTGCCCTCTCACATGGAGTGCTTGGTAAACAGTAGCTCTTGTTAGTGCGTCTACAGTCTCATCCTCTGAGCCTGTAGACACCTCTCCTAGGCACAAGCTGTATCACAAACAGATGGGCAACATGGGCACCATCACTGAGTGACCATGCATGGTTAATGAAAGGTCGTATTGACCGATTAGCCTAGTCCGAAGCAAGTCACAGATTCTGGGTCTCAGGACAGCCTGTGCCTTCTGGGAAGCTGACAGGCTGAACTCCAAGGTTACAGGAAGCTTAGGCACATGTGGTGCCAGGACAACTGTTGGATATGTTCTTCATAGTTTGTGCCTCTGGAAGATGATTCTGAGGCACCTGTTGCCGACTGCTGGTTCCACACCTTTCCCAGAGCACAAGTATTCTTTGTTTTTCGCCCTCTAGTGTAACTTTTGCTTTCGTGTCAATCACCTTCCTTTGGTTTGATTGCAACCACAGGTTCCGTATGGAGGCTTCCAGCCTCAAACCCCTGGGTTAAGCCTATTAGAGCCCCCACTGAAACCAGAGTTTGAGCTAATGCTCGAGAAACTGAGCATGGAAGATACTTCTCAGGAAAGAATGGGATGCCATCTTGCTAATAGTGAGCTGACAGGAACAGCAGAAATCTGTGGATACAAGAGAGCCGATCTGGGATTGCTTGGTTCTATGGTTAGGTCAGAGCAAGGCAAGCAAGTGAGAGGGCACAGATAGACTTCGAACTGATGTCCTTTGGGTGACTATCCTGTGTCAGTTTGCATTCCGGCTTGCTCACACCCGTGTAGTGGAACTGAAAGGCTGAAAGCTTGGGTGAAGACAGTAGCCCATGCGGAGTCAAAAGGAAGAGAGAGCTTTGGGAGACGTGGAGAATCTGGTGTCTCAGCTGAGACAGTGCCAGACGGTTTCAGGGTTTGCAGATAAATTAAAAGGGAGAGCATTCAGTGTGATGTGTTGAAAAGGAGACTCCACTGCTTGACCTAGATGTGAACAATCACTTCAGCTGTTAGGAAAGCCAGCCAGCCACAACACCATCCTCGTTTCCTAACCTACATATTTTATTTTGCAATGAGAAAAACCACTTCGCAGAGCTAAGTGTGGATTCTGTGCATGATATGTATCTGCGCCACGTTTAATTTCATTAGCGACCGTGTAGGATAGCCTTGCTCGTTTAACTGCTCCAGCCAGATGGCAGCTAGAGCCTTCTGAGGAAGAATGGTTCTGCAAGGTAATTGAATGTGTCCTGCTGATGGAGTTACAATGTCCCATTTTCCCAATTAAAAGGAGGTACTCCAGGAAGAGAAATGGAGAATCTATTCCTTAACCACAGGTTTTAGCTCACAACAGTGGGGAGTGTGTGTAAAACGTAGTCCTGCAGTTATAGGTCACACATGGGGGATATGAGCAAAAGCCATCCATCTCCTACCTCTCCGGACAAAAGAGCAGCCATTTCTCAATACTTTGGTTTAGTTGGGGTCCAAGGGGAGAGGCACTGGCTTCTTCAGCTAAGAACTGTTACCTATGGTCACCGTGCAGAACAAATGTTTTCCGATCTTTGGAATCTTGTTTAAAGAATTGAATAAGCATGCAGACACACACACACACACACACACACACACACACACACACACACACACACACACACAGAGAGAGAGAGAGAGAGAGAGAGAGAGAGAGAGAGAGCCAGCCAAGTAACATGGGAATCCATTTAAAAAAACAAAACAAAACAAAACAGAAACCAGAATAACAGTGTAGAGTGGATAATAAGCTTCAATGGAGTCGCAGGTTCTGGTTGCTTCTCAGGGTTTCCCTTTGTGGTCCTCAGAGAAGGGGTGTTGGTTGCTAGGAGTGAGTTGTGGGTGGGTTTTCTTCGATTGATAGGGTGATAAGCCTTGTTTTAATACATATGTCCTTTTCTATGACACATCTGATTTTAGTCCCATGTGTGCTTGTTCTAGTTTCAAAGGGCAGCTTTGAAGAGGAAAGGCTTCATTTGGTGTATCATTCCACTGTAAGGAAATTAAGGCAGGGACCAAGACAGCTAATCTCACCATGTCCACAGTCAAGAGCAGAGAGAAATGAATTCACCTTTGGTACCTACCGGCTGCTCTTGCTCAAGCTAGCTTTTATTACTCTTATACGGTTCAAGGCCCAGCCTAGGGAATGGTGGTGCCTACTGTGAGTTGGATCTTTTTAAACTACATAAGAGTCTTAACAGTTGAGTCAACCCCACATAAACATGCTCACAAGCCATCCTGATCCAAGCAGTTCCTCAGTTGAGACTGTGTTCTCTCCATTATTCTAAGTTGTCCCGAGTTGAAATTTTAAACTGTCACAATAATCTAAGCCAGATTGACCTACTTTCCTAGTTGCAAGATGCAAGACATTAGTGTGTGTTTAGTTGCAAGAGGGAAGTTGCTAAGGATTGTTGGGGACCTATAGGTCAGAGTGACCCAGTGCTTTTGTTAGAGATGTCCATGCAGCTGAATGCAGGTGTGGACCCAGTTGGCTAAGAGCGTTGTGGTTCAAGTCGAGCAGAGTCCTTAATTGCCAAGCTCTCCGAAAGCACATTTGCCTTAGTCCTGTGTAGAAGTATTATCATGAGTATACGCAAGCCCTGTGGCCACCGGGCAGCCCTCCTGAGGAACCCTGTGAGATTTAGCTTCGGCATGGAGTCTACTTTTGGTAGACATAGTTATGTTTACTCTAAGAGATTAAGTCTTGGTTTTTATGAGTCTTATAGATCCCTAGTACAGAAATAGCCTAGCGAAGTTAACATAGGAGACCAAACGTCTCACAAAAGTGTGGCTGCGAACACCTTTGCATTTATTGAAAAGAGTGCACTGTGCTTGCTCCAAGTACCCTTGCTGCTTTTGTTCTGGGTGTGAAGTTCACAAGCTCCCAGAGGGGTGAGAGCGGGCTTGATACTCTGTAGGAAACTGAGTAAGGTCCCTAGAGAGGCTGTTTGGAAGTCTTACTAAAGACATTCTGTTAGCCCGCTCAGTGGCCAGAGGAGAACTGTACTCCACATTTCTTCTTCGATCCCCACTCCCTGCTCTCCACTGTTCTGATCCCCCCCACCCCGTTCTACTCCATTTCCTTTCTTTATCCCCTTCCTCCTTCTCTTTTCTACTCCTTCCTTTCTTCCCCTTTTCTCCTCTTCCTTTTTCTATCCTCTTCCTTCTCATCTTCCTTCCTCCATCCTCCTCCTCGCCTTCCTTCTCCTCTCCTTATTTCTTCTTCTGAAGTTCTGAGATTGTATCTCAATCTGTCCTCCAACTTAGGATCCCCCTGGAATACATCCTTGCATATCCAGATCTAGCTGAACCAAGTCTTCTTAGACGTAGTATATTCCAAAGGTAGATGTGAAAATACTGAGACAGGAAATATGGACAGACTAGAACTCAGTAGGTATTCTAATTAGCTATGATAGTCATTGTCAACTCGTGAAACCCTCGAGTCATCTGGGAAATAAAGGGAAGCCTTTATTGAGGGATTGCCTAAATCAGAGTGATCTGTGACCATATTTTGGTGGGGCATTTGTATGGATTGATAAATGATGCAGGAAACTCCACTTTCCTCGAATCATCTTTCCTTGGACAAGTGTATGAGGATGCTGGCTACGCATGAGCCTGTGCAGAAGTCATTGAGGGACCAGCAAGCAATTCCTCCATGGCTCCCGTCTCCAGGTTCCTTCTTCAAGTACCTGCCCTGACTTTCTTCAGTGATGGCAGTGATGGATTATGACTTGGAAGTATAAAGTAAATAAATATCTCTTTTCTCCAAGTCTCTTTTATGTTAGAGTGTTTGCTCAGAATGAAATTAGAACTGTAGCCCAACGCTTATCCCCAATTGACTTTTAAAATAAGCCCTATACATCAGAGTCCTAAGTGTCAGTCAGCCCTGCTTGCATACACAGGAGATTACTGATTGATCTTGGACATCTCACACGGAAAAATGCAGAGACCCACGAAAGCCACCTCAGATGTCAAACTGCTGCAGGAATAAGCCTGTTGTACCTTAAGGTGGAGAAAAGTGTCCCACCCCTGAGTCCCAGTAGCAACCCACTGCCTACCTCAACCTGTGCCTTGGGCGTCTGTTCTGAGGAACTCTGTGGATGACTTGTATTATGCTTGATTCATGTAGTCACTGAATCTTCAGCACTTCCCCACCACCACAACCACCACACACACACACACACACATATACTCCTTCTTCTTTGCCCTGCTGGTTAGCATCAAGGTCAGCCCAGCAGAAGAGGCAATCAGCCCCAGAACATCCCTGAAAGGGTCCTTTGTAGGAAGCCCCCTAGAGGCTGCTGATGTGTTCTCCGAAGCCTGGTGATTGCCTCTGCAGGTTCTCTAGAGGGACTGATTGCTGCCTTCCTCTCTATACCTTTTCTGTAACCTGCCTCCCCTCAGTCTGTCATCTGTGGGATTGATTGGCCTTTCCTTCTCTCCGAGCAGCCCCTCTTCAGCTGTCTCAGCCCTCTGTTCTCTGCCCTCCCCGTTGATCCATAAGCTTCCCATAGCACAGTTGCACACATACGGCGCTCAGTCAAACAGTCTACCAAGTTCCAATACTCTGTGCTGCTGTAGTATTGCTTCCTCCACTCCCGATTTCCCAGGGTTCTCTGCACAAGAAAAATGGACACCAGGAGCAGCCCAGTTGGACTCATGTAGGCTGGCTAGAAGAAGATGCAGACCCAGGCATGCTCTGTGCCTGTCCTTGACCTACTGAGATCAAAGCCCACAGTCACTTCTAAGAGATGAGATCAGTCTCATGTTAGTCATTTCTTTTAGCAAGGTTGGAATTTTCAACCCCGATTTGTTTATGATGCAGGATCCCATGTACTCCAGGCTGTATTCAAATTCTCTTTGCAGCCCAGGTTGGCCTTGAATTCTTAATCATCCTGCCTCTACCTTCAGAATGCTGGAACTATGGGTGTGCTTGTGGGCTCCTTCTTTGACAAACATCGAGGGAGTGTGCATGTGACAGCAGTGAGAAAGACACATTAACATACACCTTTGAACTCAACAGAGCACTTGGTCATAACTGTATACACACAACAAGATAATGTCGGCCAGAGCACAGGTCACACTCTATGATCAGGATAACGGACCAGGCGTGGGTTCCAGCTTGGGGCCTGTATCCCACTACTACTCAACCCCACTCCTTCAGGACAGACGATTCTGCCCCTTTATCTAATGGACACTACCTTCTGAACATCCCCAGGAGCTCTTGCTCCCCTCAGAGTGCCTGTCTGTCAGGCTCTTATGTGAGTGGGGGTTGGGGGGAAGCTAGTCATGGCGGGAAAAGAAATGAAGAACATCCGTCATATATGGCACTGTACAGATTTGTCCTTCCAGAGAAAATTGCCCTGGGAACAGTTCTTCTCCCATGGAAGGGGCACCTGGGTATTTAGAGTATGGCAGAAGATAACTTGTGAAATTTTTCCCCCAAAATGTTTTTCATCCTCAGAATTTCCATCTGATTCTTTTCCATTCTGAGCTAAACATAGGCTAGTTTGACTGTATGCAGGGATGTAGGTTCTGGGCATTGCCCCTGTCCTTTAATACTCAGGAAAGGTGAGGTTTGCCTAAGCTACTTTACGGAAGGAATCTCTTGGAGGCTACCACATGCTTAGGAGTCAGAGGACACTCCAACGTGCCTTCTACCTGCCATAAGACCGGGAGGGTCTCTCTGTTCTTGTTCTCTGCTACATATGTCAGGGTAGCTGGGCCATGAGTTTCCCAGATTCTCCTATCACTGACTCTGTTCTCTTCTTAGGAGTAATCGTATTACAGGTGTATGCTATACATTCAGAATGTACATGGATGTTGAGAATACAGACTCAGATCCTTATGGATTCATGGCAAGTGCTTTTACCCACTCGGCCATCTCCTCTGCCCAGGAATGAATATCTTTTGTTTGTCACCTGATCCTTGGATATTCTTGGTGTGGTGTGTGAACCACGTATATCCATTCTCTTGGTTTCTTCTCTAGTGGCTTCTCCTTTAGGAAGGAAGTTAATCTGCGATTCTCTGCGATTCTCAGTGAGATGTGACGACCCTGAAACACAGACACTTGCTAGTTAGCTCCTTGTGAGACACCACCGGAGCCGTAGAACCTCCCTTCAGGCTGTTGTACATACAGGGAAGTCCCCAAACCCTACTGTTAGGTCCAAGGACCCTTGGTTCCAGCCATCACATTCAACAGTGTGCCCTGAGTGCCTGAGCCACTGTGGTGGCTGGATCCACGATAGGATTCTCACTTCAGAAGTTAAGTCCTGTGGAGGACATTCTAACAGGCAGAATTCTAAAAATCAGGCTTATAATACAATTCTAAATACATTTACTTTTATTCACGTGTATATATTTTGTATGTACACACATGACGGCTGCCTGGAGAGTAACAGAAGTCAGCTTTGACTCCTGTAGGGCTAGAGTTATGAGAAGTTAGGCGCCATCCAGGGGAGTGCTAGGAAACAAACTCTAGTCCTTTGCAAGGTCAGTGAGGACTCCTAACAGCTAAGGCATCTCTCTGACACCCACCAAATGCAGTTTAGAAAGGCAAGAAAATATATCGCTTTGCTGTTTGTTTCTTATTGGGCCTCTCATATCCCCAGTCTAACCCCTACTCACTCTGTAGCCCCAGATGAGTTGGACGTGTGATCCCCTGCCTCTGCCTCCTGACTTCCTTGTGGGTATGTACCTACACGCTTGGTTTATGCAGTGCTGAGGATCAACCTCAGGGCCTTGTGCTTGCTGGGTAAGCACTCTACCAACCAAGCTTCAGCCCAAATTCTGAATCTTTTTTTTTTTTTAATTTACAAGGTAACACAAAATTAAGCAACAACCTGGAAGTCTTAGGTGGTTGGTTTCTAGCCACGTACAAAGCCAGACGTGGGCGCAGGCCAACAGCCAGTGTCAGGAAATGCTCCAGATCCGCATGAAGGGAAGACTGGACTACACAGCCTTGGCTCCTCAGGGTTCCTCAGGTCCTGCCAAGCCCTCTCCCAGACAGCAGCTTGGAGCCTCATCAGCAAAGCAGATGGAACCTCGGGGCTTCTTGTTTCGGAGTCTGAGGATTGCAAGCTGTTAGGATGTGTGGGCTTTGAAAATGCCACCCTGCAGGGGACCTGCATTCTGCCGCTCAGGCTTTGCCATGGCGCACATGTGTGCTTCTCCATTCCTCTCACATCCTCTTGGTTGTGCGTGTCTCTGGGACTGTTCCTGCAACCACAACAGAGGCCCTATCTAGCACGTGTCTGGGCACGGATTGGCTTCACTGCATGAGTGTGCCTTGCAGAGTCCTCAGTCCTGCCCTGTTCTGGTCCCAGCTCTTTTCTTAGTCGTGAGCTTTCTTCTCAAGAGGCTGTTACAACTGGTACATCATAACCTAAGGACCAGCCTGCCAGTGTCACTGAATAAGTACATCAAGGCTAGGACTGTTAGCTCTGTCACCACAAACCCTCATCCTCTGTAGAGACCTTATATCTTTCTTAAATGATATGCATAGGTAGAGGACTCTGGAGCATGTGGGACAGACGCTAATGGTCTTTTCATTAGGATACTTCAAGGTGGTGGTGACAGCAGTGCTTCTCTTAGGAAAAACACGGAAAATCTCCTGAAGGAAAAAAGTAAAGGAAAAGATTAATAGAATCCCCCCACCCCTATCCCTTTTTTCCTGAGAAAAGAAAAGATGAAGGGAATTCAGTCACCAGAAATCTATTTGAGGGGTTTTAGGGGTAGCCTAGTTGGTGGGATGCTTGTCTGAAATGCACAAGGCCCTGAGTTACATAGCAAGCATCATATGCACTGTGCGTGGCTTTGCACTTCTGTAAACCCAGCGCCTAGGATGTAGAGGTGGGAAGATCAGAAGTTCAAGGCTCTCCTGTACTCCACAGCAGATCTGAGGCCAGCCTGCCTCAAACCTTGATAGCAAAGAGCTGCTGGCCCTCCAGATTTTTGCTGACAGCACCAAAGCACACATTGCTGCAAGAGCAGTTTCCTGAGGACCATCACACATCAGCACTGGTGAAGAAGCCAGTTCTGCATAGCCCTGTGTGGTTCCCTTACACCCTCGCACCCAGGAAGAAAATACATGTGAGGTGAACAGCTAAGATCTGCCGCTTCATGGACCTTTGTATGTGCTGCAGACCTTAGAAGTAAATGACGTGGTGATTGTTTTTGTTTGTTTGTTTGTTTTTTTTAAAGAAAGGCTAAAATTAAGAATTCCAAATTTTGTAAACAAATACTAATTCTCAGCAGTTGAAAACCACATCTGACTTTGTAAAAATATTTGCAGTGTTTTGGGATCCAATTTCAGATTGAGGTCCTCCTCCTCCCCTCTCCTCCTTTCCCTCTTCTCCGTCCTCCCCTTCCTCTCACTCCTCTTTCCCTCCCTCCTCTTCCTTCTCTTCCTCCTCCTTCTCTTCCTCCTAACACGTGAGAACTCTTGGGAAATCAGTTTACTTAATTACTTTAAAAAGAGAATATCAGTCTTAACTGTGAAGAACTAAACACAGAGACTAGCCCCGGCCTTGCATCAGGTTTTTGCTCACAAGGGAGCCACCCTCTGGTGCACCCTTCTTCTCCATTTACTTCGTGGGGCATGGAGTTGCACACAGGTATGGCCTCCAGAGGTCAGAGGCTGGCTAACACTGTCTCTTCTCCATCTTATTTTGCTAGGACAGGTTTCTCATTCAGCCCGGAGCTCGCCATTTAAGTTAGGCTGGCTGGCCGGTAAGTCTAAGGATTTCCCTGTCTCTACCTAGCTCACAGTGTGAAGATCACAGGCATGTACCACACGCGCCTAGCGTTTTACGTGGGTTCTGGAGATCCACACCTAGGTTCTTATGCTTGGGCAGCAAGCACATAACTGACCGAACCATCTCACAGCTTTACAGTCCCCATATTTCTCCCTAGACAAGCACATGTGCAGCCCATCAGGAGAGCCTGTCTTTCCTCGTTAAATTATCAATATATTCCCTCCCCCTGCTATACTCCTCTGCCATGGTATCTTGGTATTGGTCTTGCTGTGTTTTAGCTTGGTGGCTCGTCCTTCTGTAGAGCCAGCCTCTTTCATTGATTGTGGCATCAGGGACTGCTGTAGAAACCCAGCCCTGGAAACTTAAAACTCCGCAGACACGCACGGAGCAGACCTCTGCTTTTCCTAAAGGCTCCCTTCTTCTCCCCAACCTGAATTTTTCATGCAGTAATTAAAATTTGTAGGTCAAGCGTCCCAGGGCACCTCTTGCTAATATGGGAAGGCGGTGATCAGATTCGTTTGTGCAGCTCTTCCCAGCGCTGAGACTTAAAGGATGAAGGGTGACATTTTCCCCCATTTTGTAAATTAATACCATTGATCTGCCTAACAAGAACAAAGTTAGGCTTCAAAATACCAAATGATAAAGAGATTAAGACTTTAAATGGCTTTCCAAAAGGCAACCTCTATTGTAAGGCTGCAAGCAGACTATTGAACTTTCAATTAGAATTTCTAATAGGCTATTGACTTAAATGGATAAAATGTTGCAAGTGATAGCTTTCAAGATGACAAGAGATTGCTTCTTACATTCTAGGATATTACTCTTATGGAGGGCTACTGTTCTGAGAGGAGAATGATAACACACTGGCTTCTCTCTGCAGAGCACCTCCTCCATCTCGGTTGCAATTTCCTCAAAAGGTGAATAAATGCATTTCAAAAACTTGAGTTTTGGAAACATTTTGTGTGTTTGATTAACACAGGCTCCATGCAATTTTGTGTCATGTCCATTAATGGGCAGTCTCTTTTTATTTTATTTTAATGTTTGAAAATCACACTCTGTGTGCGTGTGTGTGTGTATGTGTGTCTATACACATGTACTTGTGTAGAGGTTAGAGGAAAGCTTGTAGGAATTGACTCCTACCTTCCACCATGTGGGTTCCAGGGATTAAAACTCAGGTCATCGGTTTTGATGACCTTACCTGCTAGGCTATCTCATCAGCTCCACTCTAGCAGGATCTATGTGTATATGAGTTGTACGTGTGTACATCTGTATGTTCATGCATGCAGGTGCTTGTGTGTGTGCATGTTATCACTCCTCAGGTATGTATGTGCATGTGGAGGTCAGAGGTCAACCTCTCGTGTCCTCCATGGTCGAATGCTTGTATGACAGACACTTTAGTGACTAAGCACTGATTTCCCCAGCCCTCGATTGTACTTTCTCCCTCTGTCTTAGGACTGAACCCTGGGCCTCGAGCATGCTAAGCATATGCACTCTGACCAAACTACACTCCCATGCCCCTGTTCTGCTTTTATGAGATGAGCTCAGGAGTTCTATCCACACGTCCCTGTGCTTCTTCACATGGGACCTCAGCCTCACCCTGGCTGATGGAGTCCCGAGTGTCACTTCCGGATTCCTGGCTCCCTGCCTCTGCTGACTACTCTTTGAGAAGCTGTGACTGTCCTCCGTAGAGGTCCTTTGGAAGAGTGTGGCCCAGTGTAGGCCTTGTTATGAAACACTTGCTCTAATACATTTTCAAATACTAATTTTTCAAAGACCAGCCACCTCTTCTAGGATAAAGGGTTAATATTATGCTTATGTTACAGTGCATTAAAAACTCTAATTAAAACAGCATTACATTCCCATCTGCCAATCTCCAGTAATCTTCTTTAATTGCAGTAATTAAACTATATTTACATGTTCAGAATACTTGTAATTTAGCAAATTGCACTCTCTGCTCTACATTTAATCAAACAACCAGTTCCAGTATATTTAGTGTGGAAAGAAGTAATTTCAATGTTTTGATTACTATAGCAGATTTGACAGAGTAAGTGCCCCTCTAGTAGAGGCCTTGAAAGGGAAGGCAAACATGAGATACAGTCATGGATTTGATTGTCGTTCGAATGCCTAATTGCATGTTGGAGGATTAACTATTAAAGGCTATCATGGCTGTGCTTGATATTTAGACACAAGTGATATTACAGCCAGAAAAAATGCCGTCTCTCGGGGAAATTCGTGATAGGCAAGGTTTTCTCTCGAAAGGTTGTAAGGTCATTGTGAAATCTTTGTCTGTCTTCTTTCCTGTAAGCCTAAGGACCATTTTATTAGAGTTTGAAAAGACTCAGCAGGCACCCAAGCGGTAACTCCTACCGAGGAGACTCCCTGCCTTTTAAGTTAACTGTGGAGACCAGCAATCAGCTGTAGAGAGGGTGGGGTCTTCAGGGAAATCATGAGAGTCCAGAAGGCCGAAGAAAACATGCTTAGAATTGTGGATAGTACCTGAAGAGGAGATTTTAAAAGGGGGCGGGGCAGGAAGGTTACTTTTGGGTGAGAGCTTAGAATTGCCTTTGGGTCAGCATCAGTGCATGTCAGCATAGGCAAGAGTCAGAATTCATGAGGGTAAGCATAGGCTCAGGTGAGCCGTGGGGAGGGTGGAGATGAGCATCTGTGATGGTTAGCATCACTGAAGGTAGTCATAGGTGCAGGTGAGCATAGGTGAGGGTCAGCATAGGTGCAGGTGAGCATCACTGAAGGTCAGCATAGGTGCAGGTGAGCATCGGTGAGGGTCAAGCCTAGGTGCAGGTGAGCATCGGTGAGGGTCAAGCCTAGGTGCAGGTGAGCATAGGTGAGGGTCAGCATAGGTGCAGGTGAGCATAGGTGAGGGTCAGCATAGGTGCAGGTGAGCATCACTGAAGGTCAGCATAGGTGCAGGTGAGCATAGGTGAGGGTCAGCATAGGTGCAGGTGAGCATCACTGAAGGTCAGCATAGGTGCAGGTGAGCATCGGTGAGGGTCAGCATAGGTGCAGGTGAGCATCAGTGAGGGTCAGCATAGTTACAGGTTAGCATAGGTGCAGGTGAGCATCCGTGAGGGACATCATCAATGCATGTCAGCAGAAGCCCAGGTAAGCATCTGTGACGGTCAGAAGCATGCAGTGCAGAGGCAGTGGAAGCCGTAGTATTCAACTGACACTATTTTGTCTTCTGCCCGAGATCCCAAGGCTTGCCGTGTAATATTCCTGTCCCATACCTTCCAGTTAAGGTATGATATAAGTCAGTGATGAACAGCAGAGAAAATATCCATGATGTCGCTCAAAGGTGATGAGTCTGTTCTCTGGGTCTTCTGATGTGTCTGGTTTGGGTCTGGGCTGTGTATTCTCACTATTCCCAGTGCCCACAGTTTTAAAAAGCCAGGAAGCATGTTGGGTACCGCTAGCTGTGGGGACCAACACAGCGGGATCCTGGGACTTTCTGAGCGGCCCATTATCCTTGATTTGTTAGTGAGCTTCAGACCAGTGGGAGACCCTGTCTCAGAAACAAGGTCTGCAGCACGTGAGAAGGACACTGGTGGCCGTCCTCTAAGCCTCCCCATGCATACATGTGCTCCCATCCAAACACAGACACACACACACACACACACACACACACACACACACACACACACACACACACACTTTAAGAGCAAAACTTCAAGTGACATTTTCTCTTCCAGGAGCTACTTCCTAATTCTACACTGTATTTCTTAGAAGAGGTTTCTCTCTCTTGGTTCCTAGGTGAAATATTATATCAACTAGAATTACACATTAACGAAAATGAAATGGTTTGTCTCATTCCTGTTGAAGACCGGTCCTAAGCTTTGCTTCTTGACCGGGTGCAAAGAGCAAAGTTACTCAGTTAAAAAGATATATAGACTTAGAATCTAAGCCTTTCTCGATGGTCCAGCTAGTGACTGGCTATACTATAGAGTAACGTGCCCTAGTATTTCACATCACGTTGACAGAGACTGAGTAAAGTGGATAGGATCTTGGATTTTGTTGTCTGTGAAGGGGTCAAGGTTAAAATCTTTGGCATAAAATAAATACCGGATCCATCTTAAAAAGAAGAAAAAGACTCGCTTTCCCCCATTGATACTCTGCTTGCAAAGAGAGCCTGATTAATTCATGTTGGCCGCCTATAAAATATAAATACTGGGTCAAATTAAGTCTGCTAAAGTGAAGTTCAAAGCCACTCATTGCTGGCACACTACACAAATGAGGCCTGAGGGTCCCAGAGATGCTCTGAAGGGGAGGAAGGAGCAAGCCAGGGTGGAATTCTGTCTGCCGTTTAATCTTTAAACCCACTGGTGCCCCATCTCTGTAATGGGGATAACAGAGCACACGTTAACTGTTGAGCTGACTTCTTATCTGTCTTGGAAAAACATGCGCATGCGTGCCGATGTGTGTGCACACACGTGTAGTACAAAAATCTGTGGACCTTAGGGATGAAATTAACTTGACCACAAAAGCCACTCAAAGTCTCGGCTCTAGAGCTTCGGACAGAAATACACATAAGAATGAGTCAGACCTAGAGAGAGGAATCTGTAGACTTCCCCCCCAATACTTAATTTTAGATGCATGGCTTATTGTCCTTTTTCACGAACATTTTCTTTGTGAAACTATGAACAAAAGGTGTCACAGATAAGTTTGACTTTCACTGCTTATTTCACACTTTCTTCTTAGAAGTGCTAATGAACAACAACAAAAATAACAATATCTGGTAGTAATAAGTGTAAAACCTCAAATATGCCCTAATCCAAAAAAATAATAATAATAATAATGCCATGTTCTGGGTCACTAAGAGTACACTTTCTGGAATGCACCATAGAGCATTTACATCGCCCCTTCCCAGGGAATGCAGAAGAGAGGCTATTTGCATTCTGTTTCTGCCATTGTTTTGTTTTGTTTTTCCCCCTCTGTAGGGCAGAGTCTTAGGATCTCGTTCAGGTTGGCATTGAAACTGGTATATAGCGAAGGGCTTTAATGGTGAACTCCTAATCCTGCTGCCTCCGCCTCCCTGAGTGCTGGTGTCAGAGTGGTGTGCCCTCAGTGTCCCTTGGGAGAAAGCCAGCCCATTGTGCGTGCAGGGCTAGCACTCTGCCCACTGAGGCACGCTCCCACGGGAGTCTCTCCTTGATCCTTGCTGGAAATGCAGGAGTCATCGTCAGCGTCCTGAGTACATTCTAATATGTAACTCCTTAACTTCTAGATCTTTCTGCCTCAACTTAGAGGACCTGGGGGTGTCGGCCCAAGACCCTAGCATTTAACTCCACCAACAGAAGTTTGCCGTTTACAGTTAGGCGCATTCACACATTATTTCCCAGCCTCGGGAAGGAACTCCGTTCTGCCAAAAGCGCTGTACCTCCCTCCGGGAAAGGTTTCAACTTCTTTCCCGTCAGTTAGGAGAAGGTGTTTTGAGATAAACACACGTTCCCTATGTATTGTCTCTCAAATGCCAAGGCGGGGGCTGGAGACAGTTCAGTGGGTAAAGTCTTTGCCATGCAAGCCTAAGTGCCTGACGTTAGGAAAGGCTGACCCATCTTTGTGCTCTAACCTTACATCTGCATTGCACACCTACCCACGCATAGGGTCACATTGTGTGCACAGATACATGTATCATGTACAGAAAAATAAAGGGAAATAAAGTAAACTTTGCGAAACTGTCTAGGTAGCATGAGTGTGTATATATATGTATATATATATGTGTGTGTATATGTAAATATATGTGTATATTATATGTGTGTATATGCATACATATATGGAACTCAGATTGTCCTCTGAACCAGTCTTGCTTTTTCACAAAAACTTATTGACAGTCTTCACAATGATGAGAAGTCTGATTTTTTTCCTCCAAGTGTTCACTTACACAGTGCGGTATACATCAGATAACAACTTCATTTTCTAATTAGGGTGTTGGATATGTTAGGTCTTCATGACCACTAATCCATCCTCTTCCAGCAAAGTACTTCTACCACAGCAGAGGCCTGAGTCTTTGTCAAGCGGTACCACTGCTCTCTACCAAACTCTTCCCCAAGTAACAGCACTACATGTGGAATTTCTCGTCCTATCTCATTAATGGGCCCCAGAATGAAAGCCACAAAGACATTGAGAAGTTTACAGTGAAGGAACAAAAGGAGGAGGGCAATATTTATTACCAGTTCATGGCAGTGCTAGTGAGAGGCCTTAGTGCTATCGTATTTATCCTCCTGCAGCAGTGTGGAGTCGTGGATAGATCTGCTGGGAGCTACAGGCCGCGTAGATATTTCATCGTAATGCACCTCCGTTATTTAATGCCCAGCCTGATTCCTAGAATTCAACATGGTGACAGCTTCCTCAGTCGGGTAATGGGGAGGTGGGGGCGGTGTAGTCCTTTACAACCTGAGAAGTTAGCATTAAGATAGTCAGGGCCCAGCTCTCATTAGCCGAACGGTAGAATTTTTCTAATTAGTTCTTTCTCCAGCAATTAGCAAGGAACGGTCTAATCACTTCATGTGAAACCAATCTCGGGCGCTCGGAAAGAATGCCCTTGGCTGCTGCTTCAGATTGCAGTTCTTAGGATTTTTTTTTCCCCCATGCCTCCAAGAATGGCATCTATGGCACATGCTTATGTTACACGTGAGCAGGATGCACAGGGACAAGGCTTGCCGACTCCTGGTGTGGGAATAGCTGGCCAGTGTGATTATAAGAAAGCCGTTATCAGAGCCCCGCGTTAACTGGTGAATCTCTTTGCTTTGATACCTTCCATGGTGAACTGGGGATGGGAAGTGCAGCAGCCACGCACAGTGTAGCCCGACAGACACTCCCCAGGGAAGAGGATATAATGCATGTTAACTTCAAAATGGATTTGAGGCCTGGGGCTGTGCGCTTGGTTTTCCAGCCTCTAGGTCCCTGATATCCTCCTCCCACGCACATTTGTACCCCCTAATCTATGCATGCAGGGCCCCTTCTCTCTCCCGAACTCCCCTTCTCTCACACTTCTCTTTCTGCCTCAGCCACACAATGTTCATTTCAGAGGTGGTCTCAGATTTTTGCTGCCCAACTGTTACTCCCTGTTCTTCAGTGAATGGACTGTGGGCATCTACGTTAGCGGTGTTCACTGTAAGCCTGGTGTCCTTCAACACACCAGCTGTGTCCTCCTCTGTGAGAGAAGCCTGTTGTATACAGGAAGATGGATGGAAAAATGTAGAGTGTGTGTACCTCTGTATGTATGTACATGTTCACATGCGCTTGCATATATGTGTGTGCATATGCATGTGTGTGCATACGTGCATATGTGCATACGTGTGTGTATGTGTGTTTGTGTGTGTGTTTTGCAGGTATCTTCACTCTCTGAGCTGAAGGGACAAAGGACTTGCATGTTCTATTACTATATTCCCATCTACTCAGCAGAATGTCCTAGAAGAACGTTACTGCAATTGTTAGTCAGAGCTGGGGTCCTGGCTGTCTTCTGACAAGCCAGCTTTGGCTGTCCATCTTTAATGGTCCCATTAGAAACAAAATGGCGACAAGCAGAAAGGGGAGATGTATTCAATCTGAGCACATTGGGAAGAGGAACAAAAAAGATTCTGTGACACCCCCAAACCTATCTTTCGGGTACTGGCATGAATTTTGGGTTCCCATCGAGAATAAGAGGTATATGTGAGATATTATGCTCGCTTTGCCAAGGGGGTGATGTGCTCATCACTGACCCACCATTGTCTCTGCTCCCCTCTCCTGTGCAGTGGTCTGACAAGGTGTCAGACTGTGTGAAGTCTCTTCCTGGGAGACAAGTGTCTTCTCTGGATGCATCAGGCTTCAGTCTTGTCCTTTCTTCCTTGGGGAATTCCAGTTCCTTGGCGGCTGTCTCAGTAGTCTGACAGGCAAAGGGAGAAAGACATGTGCATCTCTTGAAGGACGTCTTCACTCCTGGCAAGACAGTCACAGTGAAGAACGTACTGTATCTGCATCACTTAATCCATTGGTTACACATGGCCACGGAGAAACTTTGCGACCCTGAGGAACTGAACCTTTCTATTTCTGTCCATTTTATTTAGTTGAAGCTTAGGTTAGACCCGCGTTGCTCGTGACTGTCGTATTGGACATGGAGTGTCGGTTTTCTTGTGATCCCTCACCCCAGCTGTGTAACTCCCGTACCCATCATTCTTTGTTCTCCCTCAAACGTGTCTTTGTGCCCTATGGAAGTCAGCCCGATTTTATACTGTTCACACATCAAGTGTATTCCAGCAAGCTAATGCTTTATTATAAAGGTGGGACTGAGAAGTCAGGAAGTGTCTCAGTAGATAAAGCACTTGCCCTGCCAGCTTGAGGAACAGAGTTCAGACAACCAGCACCCACGTGAGTCCAGTGGCCTGCCTGTAACCCCATCACTTAAGAGATGAAGCTAAGGAATCCTTAGCACAGGCTGGCTAGCGAGCCGAGCTGAATCATTTGCCTCTGAATTCAAGGGAGAGACTCTGCCTCAGTCTGTACGGTGAAGAGGCACTGAGGAAGAGACTTGACATTGGGCCCAAATATACTCATCCATCCACGAGCACATCCATCCTCACACATTAGAGCATGCGTACAACAAACACACAAACACACACAAGTAAATAAAAGACACAGAAGACCCATATAATAATAAAAGAAAGAGAAGACCTTGGAATCTTCTTTCAAAGTAGTACTGATTTGTAATCCCCATGGTAGAGCAATGCTGCACAAGCCTCCAAACAGCCCAATGAAGTGTGTGTAAGTGCGCTCAGCAGACCCCCCATGATGTTTTAATTACAGTTAATTAAAGTAAACAGAAATGGAATATTTAATCATTTCCACCAATGATGTTTAACAAATGTTTTAACTTTGCTCATGGTCGTCAGTGGTGCTGTTGTAGAATCCTCTGGTTCAGGCTGAGCCAAAGGGTTCCCAGCATGCGTGTCACAGAGGCTCTAACCACATTTGCTATGTCGGAGGATCCTTTGTCTTTTTTTGCTGAGACCCTGGAATTACTCCTGGTTAAAGGAAACTGGGACAAACCTTGTGCTTGTGTATTCCTTAGAACGCATATTCATTTTCTCCGGAAAAGGCCTACTCTCCACTAGGAACTGTGAGAGAGGCTTTGAGAATGCACAGAAGGAAAGGCAGGGCTGGAGTTGCAGTTTTGCAGTAAGAGTTCTTCCTTGGTGTATTAGAGACAGGCTTCGGCTTCGGTCACTGGAACGGGAAAAAGAATAAATAAATAAAGGCCGCATTGTCTTTGAACCTTAGTTGGAACCTCAAGCCACTGATATATAAACAGTTAATGATAACCCCAGACAATAAGTGGTATATTCAAGGTGTATAGTGAATTCTACCAGCAAACCAGAAGGTTAATGCATTATATAATAGCATAAAAAATGTTCTTATGTAACCTTGTAAAACAAAAATTAATACATAAATCAAAATTTGAAAATACAAAGGCTTAACAAGATGTTTCTTTTGTTTTACACACACCCTCACATGCACACCTATACAGAGAGAGAGAGAGAGAGACAGAGACAGAGAGAGACAGAGACAGAGACAGAGAGACAGAGACAGAGACAGAGACAGGGATGGAGACACAGAGAGACAGACAGAGACAGAGACAAACAAAGACACAGAGAGAGGGGGGATGGAGAGAAAGTGACAGGGAAAAGGGAGAGAGAGAGACCAAATCTTAAGGGCTTTTTAAGGTTTGCTGGTCTAAAGAGAAGGTAGGTCATTTCATAACGATACATTATTAGTCATTAGGTCATCAGTCATCATGGAACAGCTAAGCTCCCATCCCTGAGCTTCTGAAATGGGGCTTGGCTAGTATGACCACTGGATCCATTTGGTCCTTTTTGGAGACACCTCACAGCCAGGATCAAGATGAAACAAGAAAGCTACCGAGGCCAAGAGTACAAGGAGGCACTCGCTCATCGTACAAGCTCAATGCTCATATTGAGAGGAGTCTGGGATTGAGTCTAAAAGTGTGCCTGAAATACCTCACTTGCCTTGTCTCCATCCTGACCGCCAAACACTACTTGGACTTATCTGTCTAAATGGATGTGCAACTTGTCCAGTTAGTACTATAGATAGGGCAGGGGAGAAAGTAATTTGACTTATACGCTACAGCCGGAAAGTGAGAGCCCAGGGTCTAACTGGGCTACAATTGAACTTTGAGCATCATTTTCTGTCCTGAGCTAGGGATTCCTGTCCTGTCCTCAAGGCCACAGCCCAGTCAAATCCAGTCCTGGCCTATCTGCCTAGACCCACACACTTGGCTTAGTTTTGAAAGAGTTTTGCAAAAAGTCTAGCTCGAAAGATGTGTCTGGACCCAACAGATGTGTCCTAGCAGTTGGTCTTCTGTGTTCGGAGGGAGAGCCACCATCTTTGGGGCTCTCTAAATTCAGTGACCTTATTTTAAGAGATGATCAACACAACACAGAACCTTTGGAGGATTAGGAGACATTTTAGAGAGTTGATGAAGAATAATCAAAGATGACATTTGGCTAACAGCATGTCCCTTACCCTACAAAACCATTTGTTTTGGAACAAAGTTTTCCCCACTCGACAAGTTTCAGATTACCAATACTGCTTAAAACTCCGTCCCATGTTTAAACCCTGGGATGTTTTCAGGTCTCTTGTCTTCATAGGCATCCAAGATTATATTTACCTGGGGAAACGTGAGATAGAAGACATCTTGTCTCTTGGCACTCCCTTCTGTGTTTTCTTACTGTGGTGTTGTTGCTATAACAGGCTGGTGGCGTTTTGCAGAGCCAGGCATGCTCGTCCTTTGATTTAGAGATGTTTGAAAACAGGAAGCATGTCACCGTTGGTGGACTCTCCTGAGCTTCCTGGGTCGTCATTGTGGAAAATGCATAGATCTGGAAAATGTATGACATTTGCAGAAGAGCCCGAAAAGTAACCTCAACTAGACTCAGCCAGCCCAGTACTCTGTCGAGAACCATGCACCCTAATGGGCGATTGCCTTTTAAGAGCCGTCTAATGCAGCTCTGTCCAGAGAGTCTTCTCGTGGTTCTTATGACAGTGCTCTGCCTCTGTGTCAGTGTCAGCCAGGCTGACATCCATTTTCTCTGCATTCCTCTGTCCAAAGGAATTGTGGGTTCATTCATATCAACGTGTAGGACACATTGGTAGTGAGTCCTATTTTCCGTGTGTTTATATGTGTGTGACCATGCTTTGACCTATATGGGGGCTGGGAGGGGGGGTAGGCAGAGGTCACATTCAGATGTCATTTTTTTTCTTTTTTCTTTTTTTCGGAGCTGAGGACTGAACCCAGGACTTTACACTTGCTAGGCAAGCGCTCTACCACAGAGCTAAATCCCGAACCCCTCAGATGTCATTCTTTAGGCACTCTCCACGTCTGTGTCTGAAACAGCATCTTTCTGAACTCTGGATTTTGTGAAGGAAGCTATTGAGTCTCCTGTCTCCTTCTCCTCAGGGCCAGGATTAAAAACACAAGCCACCCAACCAAGATTTTACATGGGTTCTGGGGATCAGAGTCAGACCCTCGGGCTTTCAAGGAAAGCTCTTTAACAACCGAGCCTCTCCCCAGTACATCCCTGACCTGGTGTATCCTGCTGGGTTAGTTTCATGCTTAGCCCTTTAGCTCCTGATTGATGTGGCAGCTCCCCGCCTGCTCTCAGTTCCTTTTCACAGGCATCCCATGAAGCTTCACCTAACTGAAGCCCTGTGTCCCTCTGAGTCACCTCCTTACCAAGCATTTGATATATGTGGCTTCTTCTTTGCAAATTTGATTACCTATGGTCAAAGATACAGAATCAAAAATTTAATAATAATAATAATAAATAACAAAAACAAACAAAAAGCTTGATGGTGGTGGCACATTCCTTTGATCCCAGCACACGGAAGTCAGAGGCAGGCGGATTTCTGAGTGAGTGAGGCCCTACCTAGTCTACAAAGTGAGTTCCAGGACAGAGAGGGCTACACTGATAAATGCTGTCTTGAAAAATGAAAAGAACATAACACACAAAATAAGAACAGTGAATAGGTTTAAAGTTATGTAATGTGTTGTATAATGTGATAAAGCTCTCACATAGAACTCGTCCCAGATACTCAGCTTATGAATCACCCTCGTTTCCAGATACCTCATGCTATTATCTGTGCGTATCTCTCACTCTCTACCTAAGCTTGGTCTCCACACCCCACTAGTCACCTAGCTGTTTTTGGTTATCAAGTAGGTAGTCCTGGAAGGCATCTCTTATAAGCTGTGCCAAGATGTCTATGGCTTTGACTTCACTTCATCCCACTGCATAAGCAGGTGTTGGGTGCCTTGGTACTGGAGTTTTTATGGTCATGGCCCTAGTAGCTCTAACGAGCTAGGCTTGCTGCCCATCCTCAGTCGGTCAGTTTAACAGACGTCATAGTGGAGACTAGAAGAAGGGAATTTTATTAGATATGGCTATGCGGGGAAGAAGGACAAAGAGTATAGTGGCCACCCGTAAGCCCACCTTTGATCTATGGTACGAAGTTTATGTTTAAATAGGCACCAGAGGTTTGCATAGATCAGTAGTCTTGGTCAAGGCTCAATCCCTCACACTCTTGTCCCACCCTTGTCTCAGCTCCAGTCTATCCTGCTAGGTAGCCTGACAAGTTGTCAGACTGAGTGAAAGCTACTTCCAGACAACTAGGCTTCTAGTTTCTTCTTTCTTCCAAGTCCTGGGGAAATCCAAGGAGACTATTATTTCATGGGTCCCCTTAGACCATCCTCATTCTTCCAGGGCCATTACAGAGTTGAACCATCACAAGATAAAGAAATAGAGTGCTGTGAGGGAAGTGGACATGAAAGGGCCAGAGAGACAAAAAAACAGAACAGTACCACAAAAACATAGGAGACGAGTCACGTAACATTATTTTCATTGAGTGAAAATATTTACTGGTGGTCATTGGTTGTATAACAGTCATGGTGGTCATCGGTGGCTTATGGGATTTCGAAAGATATTATTGTGTGTTTTCTTGCCCCTTCCTTCCAATCACCTTGGCTAATATGTAGGAGAGTATTTGCATTGTGTCACTAAAAATTCCCTACCCATTTATAGGTGACATTCAGTAGACATTTAAAGAGATTCTGGTACCACACAGAGACTCAAATAATGAAGGTAGCTTTGACTTGAGGGTACACGGTCTGACTTCTGACCTTGCCATTTTGTTTTTCTTTCCTGAAATAGTATCTTACCTATGTAACCTTAGCTGGCTCAGGACCCACCCAGTCATTGTGCTGATTCGCTTTTGCTTTTGCTTTGTTTTGAGACAGGGTCTCAAGTAGCCCAGGCTAGCCTCAAGCTCACTTGAATACTTGACCTCCCTTTCTTTACTGCAGACATCACAGACATGCACCACTGTGCCCTGTTTGTGAGGTGCTATGGGTGGAGCCTGGGGCTTTGTGCATGCTGGGAAAACATTCTACCAGCTAAGCCATGTCTTCAGCCCTGACCCCTTGTCTTTCAAGCAACCACTGGAGTGTTGTCATCTAACTTCTTGTCTTCGTTGTGTATCATTTCTTACTATGGTGGAGATGGAATGGAGGTTTTAGCAGCTGTACCAGTAGCAGCAACATACTTTTCTTTGGTCATCATCCTCCTGTGCTTCTCCCCTTCCTCTTCTGTTTCTGCTACTCTTCATTTTTTCCTCTTCCTCCTCTTCCTCCTCCTCCTCTTCCTCCTCCTCCTCCTCCTCCTCTTCTTCCTCCTCCTCCTCCTCCTCCTCCTCCTCCTCTTCTTCTTCCTCCTCCTCTTCCTCCTCCTCTTCCTCCTCCTCCTCCTCTTCCTTCTCCTCCTCCTCTTCCTCCTCCCCATCTTCTTCCTCCTCCTTCTCCTGCTTTTTTACTTTCCTCTCAAAATTCAGGGTGCAACTGCCTGAATCAGGTCAGTTCACCTCCCCAGGCAGCAAACCATTTCTCCTTGCCTTCATGAGCTACCCAGGGAACGTCTGCTGTATTTCAGAATGTAGTCTAGAAATTCGATTACCATTGTATAATACCTTCTGCATAAAACAACCTACACCTCCCACTGCATCCTTATTCTAAAAATCTTTGTTCTCTGTTGTGTTACAAAAAAAGCATTAGGGTACAACCCAGGTACCCAAACCAACACGGGGTTCCATTTTCCCTACATGAAGCTTCTGAGGTCTGTGTGTCAAGGTCATCCCTCCACATGAGGGACTGCCAGTGCATGTTGGTAAATGGCTTAGTAACCTTCATCAGCCAGCCCCAGGACATCAAGTGTTCCCCAGCCATAAGAATGCTGCATTCACTCACCTCCTTTCCCAGGGCAGTGTCTGTCTCTGCGTGCACTTGTGGAGTTCGTCTCTCCACATTTCACACTGCTGCTTCTCCAGGTATGACTTTCTCAGAGTCCTACAGTACCACAGAATTTACTCGCGGGTAGGTTGTGATTGCCTTTTTGTTGCTGCGACGAATTATCTGATCAAAGATGAGAAAACCTTGTGAGAGAGGATTTGCTTGGGTTCATGGTGGGAAAGGCCTGGCGGCAGCAGTGTGCCATAGCTAGTCACATTGTAAGGACAGGAAGCAGGTGAGTCCCGATGTTCTGCTCATTTTCTTATGTGGGCAGGTGAAGTCCTGAATAAATGTTTATTGGTGACCCGGACACAGCCATGTCAAAGGATTCCAGTCAGGTTCAGGGAAATAGCAAAGTCTAAGTGTGTAGGTGTTTACAGAAAGTATAGACCACAGCTTCCTCTTGGGGATGCTTACAGCTTGAGACTGTCTCCCTGCAGAGACCTCAAACTTAGATCAGTTAAACATGACTCATAACTCAGCGAGTCGTATGTAATGAGTGCATCTCCGTACACTGTTCTGTACACATTGTCTGTGTGTCTGTCTTCTCTCTGTTCCCCCATTGCTCCAGTCAGGTTCCAGGATCCAACCAAATAGGTCTTAGCATTTTCTCCTTCTTAGTTCCACCCAGACTCATGACTTACTGTCCATCCCGTGGGCTTACATCCACAATCAGGGTAGGTCTTCTTTACCTTAGTGAACCTAGTCTTGACGACCCCTATCTGACATGACCCATGGCTGGTCTCTGAAATGATTCTAGACTTGCGATGCTAACAGTCTGTATTAAGCATCATGGTGGTCAAGAACCAGTAGAGGGATTTGAGCTCCTCCTTTCCTATGATGCCTCGATGTACTATGTGACTTCGGTACACCATTGTCATCTTCTGTCTCACGCAGAGCACCTGAGAGTTGAAGAAGTGAAGTAGCTCCCCATAGCAGATCTCACGTTTGTCACCAAGCGTCCCATCCTAGAGGCCTCCACTCACTGACCCTCCTTCTCCAGCTCCAATTCCACACTGGTGATTTGGGGGCCTTAAAGCAGCCTATAGGCTTCCAACACTACCCCTGCTTGGCACACACAGCAAGGCGGATCTAAACCAGCCCATGAATAATAGAATTTTTATGAGTGATTAAAGTAAAAGCCAGGATTTAGAGATTGAGCATTGATTGTTAAAGGATAAATGCTATTTGGAGCATCTTACTGGATTTGATTAAAGTGAAATTCAAAAACCATCACAAAGATGATTATTTAATAGTAGGACTCTATGGCTTTTTTCTTCTTGTTGTGGCTTAAGTCATTGGCACTCCTATAGTTACTGCCTCAGTGCACAAAACCAGGGTATAATTGACTGTTGGCAAGTCGAAGACTAGAGCCTTCCTTGACACAGTGAGCTTGATTTCACTGTAACATAATCGGCCTTGGAAGACTCAGATTTTGTTTTATGTTGTTGTTTTTTTCCTCCTGCCTTGCATATTCTCACCTCATGAATAATACATGCTTGGAGATGGATAGACAGACAGAGATTATTTTATATTTCCCCTAGGGGCTCCAGATTTCGGAGAGAATTGATTGCTGAGTGAGAGAGGGGAACCTGTTAGCTTCTTAGGGGAGCTCCCTTGGTGGAGTTCTTGCCTAACCTATATGAAGTCCTGGGTTTGATCTCAAGCATAGCATAACCGTGGAACGAAGGGGTATATAGTTCTAATCCTAGACATTACAGTCTTATGTCTATGTAGTGAGTTGCAATCCTGGGGCCAGAGTCAGGGCCTGCGTCAGTAGCTAGAGAGTTAACTCTTCAGTTGAGAGCATATATTGTTTTTGAAGAAGACTATAATTTGGCTTCCGCTCACATACTGGGAATCTTATAAGCTTGTATAGATCCAACCTTGGGGACCCTAATTTTTGGGTGTATATGTGCATCTGTACACACTCATATACACACTTTCTCTCTCTCATGCATGCACATACACACAGACAATTCTATAATTACAATAAATGTTTTTAAAAGATAAAAATATTTTTAAAAGGATTACTTTTTTATTCCCAGCCAATGTGTTTATCACACCCATCAAGAATAAGGCCACTCCCACAATTTTTGAGCCAAAACGAATTACTGCAGTGAGGTTAGTGTGCCACCATCTAGATTTACCATTTGGGATGGAGTGAAGTTACTTTAAATATTCAGAGGACAGTAAGTCATGAGTCTTACAGATATCCCAGGTCATCAGTCTTCCTTTTAGGTTTATTTATATTACTTTATATGTATTAATGTTTTGTCTACATGTATGTTTTTGCAACATGTGCGTGCCTCATGCCCACAGAGATCAAAAGAAAATGCCAGATCCTCTGAAATGGATATTACAGATGCTTGTGACCCATCACGTGGGTGCCACTAACCGAGGCCCTCTGCAAGAGCATCAAGCATGCTAAACTGCTTAGTCATCTTTCCAGCTCTATGTTTTCTTCATATTTTGTATGTGTTTGTGTGTGTGTGTGTGTGTGTGTGTGTGTGTGCGCGCGCGCACAAAAAACACAAAAAACACAAAAAAAACAGAAAACAGTCAGAAATATAAAAATGGAATATTTCAATGAGCAACAAGAAAACATAAGAAAATGGTTATATAACATTATCATGATTTTCTTTTTCTGAGGGTGGTGGCTTCTGCAAATATCTGCAAACACTCCAGGAAGGTATCTTTCTGGCCTCTTATGAAAGGGGGGCCAGGCACCAGGAATAGAAACCAAGGGAGTAGAAACCCCTCCCAACAGCCTGTACCAGCACACTGCCTTCCTCCCTGCAAACTCTCCATTCCCCCACCATTCAGGAAGGCTCTAAGTTACTTCAGAACAGGAAGCACAGCCTTGAGCCTGTCAGATTCCCACCCCCCTCAGTCCCAGGAGTCTTCTCTCTGAGCACACTCGAAGCCCAGCTTCAACGTCAAGGGAGACTGCATGCCAGCATCTGGTGTTAATATCTACTGTTGACATTTGGGGAATGAGAACATGAGCTATTAGGAGAGATGTTTGCTTGTACCTAATTAATGTCCCCTTGTATCCCTTCTTGTTGTCAGCTCCCCTTCCCCCTTCCTGGCTTGGCATTTCCTTCCACTGGCTAACTTTAAAAGTTAATTATTTCTCCGTTGAATGCTAAATGCCGTCCTTTTTTTTTTTTTTAATGCCATGACTCAGTGTGAATTATTAGTTATCAGAAACCAAAAAGAGCCAAGCAATTATCAGCTATTCACCTGCAGCCAGCGTCCTGGCTGATCACGTCTATAAATGTGCTGTGGTGTAGCCAACGTCAGGCAACATGGATGCGTCTTGCAGATGTTGGCTTTCCTCCTGCTATGTTCCTGCGTCCACCCACCCCTCCGGGTGTGGAGCTGATGTGAGATCCTGCTGTATCATCCAGTAGCAACAACTGCTGACCAGGCTGGCTCTTCTGAATTCATTTTCCTGAGTCTCCAATCTCTGTTCCGAATCACTTAGCATTCTGATAGGCTCAGAAATGAGGAACCTCCAGTATATGAAGTCCAACAGCTTTCTTAAAACATCTATCTCTCTAGCTTCCATTCTTCACCTCCCCAGTTATAAGATTTATTTGTGACTCCCACCTCCTTCCACCTCGCTTAGACTTTTTTTTTTAATGTAGATTCTAAAGGTTGACTTTAGAGCTTCATAGTAGCAAAGCAACCACTTTACCGAGCATTCTCCCCTGCTTAGACCTTCTTTCTTTCCATAATCCTGACCAATAAAGACTCAGAAATTCAAGATGAATAGTTTAAGTCACTAAGACTTCGAGCGGTTTATTTATGACCACATAGCAGCCAATGATTGGCTAGATTCCACGTAGGAAGTCAGAGTGGAGTTCCACTGTTCCCAACAGTGACAATGGCTCATACATGAAAACGTAAGACTCACATATGATGTGTTCTAAGTGTAACATACACACTGAAATGCATACAGTGGCTTATAAGCAGTGTTCATATCAGCCCCCGTTGCCAACAGTGTCTTAAAATGATGCTTATAATATATTATTGGATGTTGAAATGTTATTTTAGCGGAATTGGGATGTTACAAAAAATAGATGATTTTTTTGGACTGAAGAGTCAACCTAGGACCTCACACATGCTAAGCCCCTTACTGGGGGACTCTAGGCAGATGCTCTACCACTAAGCCACGCCCTCAGCCCCTCACTGGAGGATTCTGGCAGGGGCTCTACCACTGAGCCACACCCCCAGCCCCTCACTGGGGGATTCTAGGCAGGGGCTCTACCACTGAGCCACACCACAGCCCCTCACTGAGGGATTCTAGGCAGAGGCTCTACCACTGAGCCACGCCCCCAGCCCCTCACTGGGGGTTTTCAGGCAAGGGCTCTCCCACTGTGCCATGCACCCATCCCCTCCCTGGGGGATTCTAGGCAGGAGCTCTACCACTGAGCCACACCCCAGCCCCTCATTGGGGGATTCTAGGCAGGGGTTCTACCACTGAGCCACGCCCCCAGCCCCTCACTGGGGGATTCTAGGCAGGGGCTCTACCTCTAAGTTACATTCCCAGTCCAAATGTAGTTTATTTAAAAAAAAACATGATTGGCTTCTGTTTTAATTTTAAAGACTACTGCAGTATTGTGTAACATCATTTTTCTTCTAGAGTGCTTTATATTTTGAGGTGAGTCCCTGTTAGCCCATGCTGTCCACATACTTATCATATAGCTGTAAGTGCTTTGAACTCCTGACTCCTATGTCCACTTCCTGAGTGCTTGAATTGCAAGTGTCTATCACCATATCATTGCATCATGAGTCTCCAATTCTAAATTATTGAAGGAATAATTTAACCCACTTTTGACTCTTCGTTTCTTCATCACTTCCAGAAATGAGCTATAGAGTCCCAGTTCTAATCTAGAGGCTTTGGTAGTGGTTGTGAGTACCATGCTCGTGACTCATGTATGAGGACCTCAGTGCGAGCCCTAGCACCTATGTTGAGATAAAGCACAGCAAACCACATGGTGGCATATGCTTACAATCACAGCCATGAAGATACAGAAAGCAGCCCGTCCCTGCAGCTCACTGGCCTGCTATATGAATGCCATAAGTGACCCTAGGTCCCAGTGAGAGTCTTTCTCAAAACAAGGAGAGGAAGGAACCTTAGCTTGGGCTCCGGCCTTAATGTGTGTATGTACATTCCCGCAGACACAGAGTGTCCATGTTCTTACTACAGCTGAGGGTTTGTTGAGCCCTGTTACCTGGCCTCATCTGTAAGAGAGCAAAAAACAACACAGAAGACTAAAAGGAGGGATCACGGCAGGAAGGTGGCTGATAAAATATCCCCCACAGACCATCTCCACCAAATCTCTGACCTTCCACAGGGTGTTCCATGGGATGTCGTATTCCAGAAAGTGCCTTCCAGCGGTGGTTCAAGGTCTTCCTTTGCCCTCCCTTCCAGTACCTACCCACCACTCTGCGGCCCCCCTGCGGCCCCCAGATGCCCAGCTCTCTGGGTGTGTCCACAACTGAAGGACTCCCCGTGTTACAGGCTGTTTTGCTACTAGGCTGCCCTGCCTGACAGCATTGCCCTCCACCGGGAATCTCGGAGAAGCTTTACGGCTGTAGCAGGTACTGGCAGCTGATATATGACACTAATATAGGGTTCACTTTTATTCTCCACCTAAAAAAAAGATAGATTGTTCCAAGTTTAGACAGGCTGTAAAACCATGTGCTTCTGGAGCCGCACCGCCCTCCCCAGGGACCACTCTAATTGCTTTACATCCGTACAAAGGTTCCTTGTAATCGGGCTTTCTGCCTTCATTTGTCTTCTTTTCAGCCTCTTAGTAAAGACCTTAATTGGTCTTGGTGGGGCTTTTTTCAGTTAGTGCAACTATACCTTCAGGGCTGAACAAGTAGCAGACACTACCTGAGGGGAGAAGCAGGGGAGACGGGAAAGACATCAATACTCCTTTACCTTTCGGAGTTTAATTAATGTGCTCAGAACAAGGAGCGAGTAGAAAGAATTTCTGCTCCTCCGGGGACCCCCGCTGCAGATCAGACATCACTGGGGTTAGGTGGAATTTTCTAGATCCCTTTCCCACTTCAGTCTCTGTGAACACTCATTAGCCTGGTAATTGTCTCGCCGTAAACTGCTGTATCAGGTTTCCATCCATCCATGTTGGATCGAGTTGCTCAGCTTCCATAGACTGGAGTGCTGGGGGATGCCCGTGAAGGGAACTAGCCTCTAATTTCTGTTTCTCAGCTACTAATTATTTAATAATACATTTTATTGCCTATTAAAATGTGGCATAACTTGCTTGTCAGCAAAACGAGATGGAAACTAATCATTTGAGGAGAAGGGTAATTGGCGCTTATACAGATGGCTTTTACCCCGAGCTGGGTTGGTGGTTGTGGGTGGATTTTTCCTAGCCGCGCTTCTCAGTTCTGTCCATGGGTTGGTCAGCAGCCGCTAGGTGGGTAACTTTTTCCTTCCCCTTCCTTTGCTCTCCACGCCGAGTTTTAAAAGGTCCCACTGGACTTCGTGTCATGCTGGAAATAAACCTATATGCTGGAAAATGCTACGGTAGAGAAATCGTTTAAACAAAGGGTGTTTTCATGATGGTTGGAATTGGTCAAAACTGGTGGGTTTTCATCTAGTTAAGAAAAAAGAAAGAAAGAAAAAGAAAAGAAAAGAATAAAGAAATCCACGTAGGAAAATTGGGTCAGTCCCCAGTTCCCTGGTAGAATTTCACAAAAGTTTTCCTGTTGCTTAAGAATGACCCCTTAAGGAATGTTGCATACATTCCAGAAAATTGCCCCCCATTGATTCCTGGAGGTACATTAAAAAGCCAAGGGGACATGTTATAGGTGGACAATTTGATGGCAGGATTAGTTTATGGGATAGAACTGAGGGGATCTAGTATTTTGGCTGTAAGTGGGAAAAGTCAGCCGGTTTTTGTAACAGGCCTAAGGAGTTGCCAGCTCTGTGGTGCGGAATGTTTTTGAGGTTCTGAAGTCGTTGGAGAGAACCGCTTTCCCCAGTCCTAAGGCCAGACAGCACACAGGGCAGCCTCAGGCAACTCCAAGCATGGGACCAGACTTCAGTTGCCCAGGACTTATGTAAAAAGCCTACTATGTGCCTGTAACCACCCTGCCAGGGAGCCAAACACTGGATCCCTCGAACTTTCTGCCTTAAACCAAGAAGCTCAAAATCCAGCACCTCAGCATGGAGATAAAGAGGAAGGCACTCAATGTTGAGCCTTGCGTGTCAGATACCCATGCTTGCACACCTACATGTTAACCTGCATGAGCACACAGATCACATGCATGTGTAGGTACTCTTAAATCAACTCCTTCATTGGTTAAACATAGTAAGGCCTTCATTGTCGTCCACCTCACGTGTTCTGGATCCCATCCTCCTGCCTTTGTCCCTTAGGTAGGTAGCTCTGTTGACTTCTACCTGCACCAGAACAGGCCACCTTTGTGTCTCTTGCCACCGTATGCGACTACAGTTCTCCCCATGAAGAAAGGGACTCTCTTGACTGAAACTTACATGCGTGCTGAACAATTCTAGTCCAGGTTAGATGTAACCTACGGACAGTTCAACGGGGGAGTTAAAGGCAGCAGAAAGGGTTATTAGGCAAACCCAAGCGAGTCTTTCACGGAAATACCAAAACCACAAGATGTCTGCAGACCTGGAGACTGCACTGCAGGGACTCTCTCATTAATTGCCTCCATCTCCTGTCTCCTTTTAACATCACAGTGAGTTTTTAGCCTGACTGCAATAGGGCTTGGTGAAACATTACAGTATCAGCATGGGGGCCAGACCTAGTCAGCCTTGTGTGCCTCTCTTTCCTATGTATACAGCCCTTCCTACAGACTTTGTCCTCATCCCCTGTATTCTCCACTCTCTTCTCCCTTCATTCTACTTCCACAGTGTCCTCCCTCATCAGGGAAGCTAACCAGAGAGAGCAACAAGTGCACATTAAGATTCTGCACCAGACTCTTGTCTTCTCTCTCTCTCTCTCTCTCTCTCTCTCTCTCTCTCTCTCTCTCTCTCTCTCTCCCTCTCCCTCTCCCTCTCTCTCTCTCTCTCTCTCCTTGTCCCGGTCCCCCGCTCTTCCCATTACCCTCCCCCTTCTCTCTCCACATGCTCATGGCCTGACCTCTACTCTTTTACTCTCTCTGTGTCTTTCTGTGTCTATGTGTTTCTCTCCTTCCCCCTGCCCTCCTCCTCTCTGCCTTTCTCTATCTCTACTCCCTCAACTCCCCTCCCTATGCCCCAAATAAACTATTCTATACTATTAAAAAAAAAGATTCTGCAGCAGAAAAGGCATCAAATCCCCGATATATCATCCTAGGACCCAGTGTTTGAATGTTTCTTTCCAGAGAATTCGGAATACCACTTGCAGTCTTCCTGCAAGTACATATGTTGCCCGGGATTCTCAGCCAGAAGAAAGTCTCGTCAAGAAAATAGGAGCAGGCTGTAGGAATGACTCAGTAGGTGAAGTGCTTGCTATCCACACTACAGTTTGGATTCCTCGGCCCCATGTAACAGCTGAGCACAACAGTATTTCGTGTGTCACCTCAGTACCCGGTAGGAGGTGTGGGGAAAAGAAACATTCAGGTTCCTGGAGCCAGCCAGCCAGTTTTTGTTGTTGAAATCACGAGCTTCGGGTTTTGTGGAAGACTGTCCTGGATACTAAAGTAGAGGGTAGAAGAAAATACATAATTGTAACCTCATTTTTTAGTCCATAGGGTCTATGGGGGTGGGGGGTCCTGGCCAAGGATGGTGGCAGTTGTTTGTCCTTAAATGTAACAGTGACGTCCCCTCCATTTGCAGAGGGAAGGCAACTGGCTTAGAGAACGCTTACCTCTGGGTAGGTCAGGAGGAAATGCACTTAGCTTTTACATTGTGGAGCAGCTAACGAGCATTTAGACAGTGGAGGTTGGTTAGTTAATTAGTTAGTTAGTTAGTTAGTTACTTAGTTACTTAGTTAGTTTGATTGTTGGTTCATTGCTTATGTGACAGGGTCCCATATATAGGATCCTTCTGGCCTTGAACTCTGCATGACTAAGGATGACCCTGAACTTTTGGTCTTCTTACTGTCACTTCCCGTGTGATAGGATTACAGGTGTGCTCTCCTACAAGGTGGTGCTTGTTGGTGGTGGTGGTGGTTTGTGTCTGTGTGTGTGGTGTGTTTGTGCGCGTAAGTATATGGGAGGGCACATGTGTGGACTTGTATATTTGCCAAGAAGTCAGAGGTTAACATATTTCCATATTATTATTGAGATAGTTTCTCACTGAACCTGGAACTTACCTATCTATCTGGACTTAACTATACCTAGTCCAGCCAGTTAGTTTACCTCAGGTATCCCTTCTTTAGGAGAGGATTACAGGTAACGTGCTATACTCATCCATTGCTTTTACATGGGTGCTGGGTATCCAGACTCACATCCTCATGCTTGCTACTGATGAAGCCATCTCCCTAGACCCCAGAATCCTGCTTGTTTTGATTCCTTAGGCTCAAGCTGAAAAGTTGATTTGTTATGTCTGTGTATGGCCTGGGAGGTTTGAGGAAGTGGTACCGGTGCAGTGGAGTCTTGCTTGTAGAGGAACTTGTAAGCGTAATTTTGCTTTAAGAGTCCCGGTGCATGGACTGCTGCTTGTGCCTGACATGAGCACGGTCTTAATAATGCAGTGTGTACTTACTTATTGATCAGACCGGTTAAGTGGTAAGACATGAGAAAGGGGGCACTATTATCTGGTAATTGACCATATTGGAGAGTTAAGTGTTCCGACGAGGAACTGTGTTTAACCTCCCGATAAGATATATTTGAAGATAATGCCTGCTTTGGTAATAAGCCTAAGCAGCTAAGAAACTTTATGCTCTGGTGACACTAAACAATGCAGTTTTGATGATGGTCATTGTGGTGTTAATGACCAGATACTTCTGGAAGATACTGGGAAGGGAGTTACTGACTTTCCTAATTTGGGGTAAAGGCACAGGGAGAAGGGGGCAGGCAGTGTTGGACAGCACTGTCTGGTGAGCTATTCATTTATTCATTCGAGAAGCATCTTCTGTGAATGCCTGTTACCATGGACTCCTAAGTGTAGTAAAATACCTTGTCTAGAGCAACTTAAATTGTAACAAAATGGTTTCAAGATTTATTTACCTTATGTATACCTAAAACCAAGCTCTTCTTCCTCCCTCCCTCCCTCCTTCCCTCCCTCCCGTCATTCATTCAGACAGAGTCTCCAGTATTCCAGTTTATCTTCGCGTTCACTTTGTATCTGAGTATGTCTGTCTCTCTCTCTGTGTCTCTCTCTCTCTGTCTCTCTCTGTCTCTCTCTCTATATCTCTCTCTCTCTCTCTCTCTCTCTCTCTCTCTCTCTCTCTCTCTCTCTCTCTCTCTCTCTCTCTCTCTCTCTCTCTCTCTCTCTCTCTCTCTCTCTCCCTATGTAAGTGCCTGTGCAGGGTAGAAGATGGTCTAGAGTTTCAGTTAACTCCCATGCATGTTCTAAGAATCAAACCCTAGTGGTCCTCCAGAAGAGCAGTCAGTATTCTTAACCACTGAGCCATCTTTGTAACCACAAATTATCCATAACATTTAGTATGAGAGAGAGTTGGGGTGGGGAGTCTATGAGAATGTCACTTAGAGATTGAGTTACAGGCAGCTGTGACTTGGAAAATGTAGACACCAAGTCTTCTTTTAGAGTTCTAAGCATTCCCTGAGCCATCTCTTTCCTCCCCACCCTTCAGGGGGTGCTGTGTAAGAAAGCTGGCTAAGCATGGGCCTGTGAGAGTACCGTGCAACAAGCAGAATCCCCGTACAGCTTTTCCCTGGAGTGTCTGCCCTGACTTCCTTAAATGATGGAGTGTGACCTGGAGGTGTAAGCCAAATAAACACGCCCCTCCATTCCCTGATCCACTGTTGGTCAGTGTGCTTTACCATACCAGCAGAAATCAAGTGGTATCAGGTACCAGCACAGAATGGTATCATCCTTGAAAAAAATTTGTGAATGAGAGGGGACGAGGCTTCCATTGGTGCAGCTGTAATGACCTGCGAGAGGAAAACAATATAAAGGGAGCTTAGAGCTGTCTTTCACACATCTGAAAGACTTCTAAGGAAGGGACAGGGGTAGCTTGCGGTTCCTGACTGTGAAAACAGCTTCCTCGTGATGAGCAGCTGAGCGGAAACTGAGTTTGAGAATGGGAAAGTCAGCTCCACTTGAGGGAAGTCTGGGGTGTCTTTGGAAACATCAAGATGGTTGACTCCAGCCAAGGACTAGCAAAAGCACCTTGGGTCAGAAATACTAAGATATTGTTGGTAGCTGGGGTAGAGCCAGGGGTTAGTGCACACAAGGACACAAATTCAGTCCTCAGAACAAAGAAAGTGGGACAGGGGACAGGGAGGAGGAGAAGCAGCAAGAGGAGAGGGATATAAAGAGGTAGAAGAAGAATGGGGTGAGGGGAGAGTAGAACCAAAAGGTGGGGGCAAAGAAGGAGAAGGAGGAACAGGAGAAAACAATTACTATTGATGTTTCAAAGATGGATATCCTGCAAAAGATGCCATTAGAGTTATTATTGGGTATCTGAAACAGACTGGTCCTGGAGAAGAATATAAAAGGATTCAGATGAGACCACAGCTGTCCTCTGACACCATGGAGGGAACTCTTCCAAACACTCCTACCCCTGCCACCGATAGCATTCACTAAAACCCACTTCATAGAGCATCTGGAGTACAGGTTGCTTTAGACTTGCCCAAGGGGAAGAAGTGTGTAGCGGTGCTTGTGAATGAATGTGCTTGGGGCACGAACAGAATGCCACAGCCCAGAGGAGAAGCAGTGAAGAAAAGGGGGTGTGCATTTGAAACCAAGAAGAAGATGTTTGTGTGCTGGGGTTGCTCACTGACAGCATCAGAAATTTAAATTCAGACTGACCAAGAATCCTACCTCAGGCCTCCCATTTACCAGATAATGACCTTATTCATGATCTTCTTCTGTGAGCCTGTGTGTCCTCATTCTAAAATGAAATTAGCTCTCCCACTCCATAGAGTTGTAGGAGAATTCAATGAAGTCAAGCCCCTAGAGGAGTTGGAGAGAAGGCTCAGTGCGTAGAGGACTTGTCATACAAACATGACAACCAGAGTTCAGAACCCCAAAGCCCATGCAAGGTCAAGCAAGCCCAGTAACTTACTTATAACCCTAGCACTCAGGAGACAAGAGACAGGGTTTTCCAAGGGCAGGCTAGCTATCCAAACCAGCCAAATCATTGAGCTAAGTAAGATGGAGAACAAGCAAAAGAATCAGCTACCTCAACCTCTGGCCTCCACATACAAGTACAGACACATGCACACATGCTTGCACATACATTTACTCCCACTTGCACTATATACATGTAAACATATGCCGGCATATACTATAGTTACACATGATCGCTATGAACTTGGAACCACATTCATTCATAGACGATACTTTCACATACATACTACATGCATGTAAACATATGCCCACATACAGTTTCCTTTCACATACATACTGCACACTCTCATACATGAATATACTCCCCTTATACACCATGTACGTTTGCATACATGTCTGTGCATACATAGCCTCCTACATGCATGCAAATGCACACGTGAACACCACCACGTGAAGTGAAGCGTACAGAGCTCAGAGCATATGAGGTGAGTGGTACTGTTATCACATGCTTGCTTGCTTCTTGTCATATATGGAAGCTAGGTATCAAGAATGGAAGGGAAGAGATACACAGGAATAAAATGCAGCTCAAGAAGAGAACCTTCCGATAGGATCCGATAGGATCCGATAGGATCCGATAGGATCCGATAGGATCCGATAGGATAACTTGAGTGGGAAAGTTAGCTTATATGTCCCAGCAACAAGTAGCCCTCATATCTAAGCTGGCTCGTGTAACAGAGACGCCTTATTTTGTAGTGTATGTCCAACATAAAGCAGAGGAGAACATTGTTTATTTCATCCCTCAAGGACCCTGGCTGATAGAGGAGCCATCTCAGTATTTGCTTCTGGGGTCACATCAGAGCACACTTCACACATCCATCCAACCTCAAGAGCTTACATCTACAAGAAATGCTGTGTGAATAGTCCTGGTGGCAGCAGGGAGGTGAGAGCTGTGTCGGTGACCATCGAAGTCAAAAGCCCTGGCATCTGCTTTCTTAGCAATGAAGGCAGCCAAACCGCGATCCACCATGTGCGGTAAGGGATTTGACAAGAGCAGTAAACGGTCGAAACAGCCGTTTTGGTAAAAATAATTAAGCAGGAACACAGAAGCAATGGAAAGGGAGGTTGTCCTGGTTAAATATTTATCATCGGAGCTGCGCTCAGAATGCAACAGCGATGGCAGCTGCAGTTCAGCTGTAGCTTAAAATTAGAAGCTACCCATCGATGATAATTATCCACGGGGGTGATTTCCCCCATAGCGGCTCGCAGCCAGGGAGGGGGGATTGGAGAAAGCAAACCTGCTTGGAACAGAATAGAAACACTGTGCAGAGGCGGGATGCAGGGGCCATTGGTGGGCCTTCCAGCCGGCTCTCAAAGCCAGGCCCTTTTGCCTGGCCATTCTTCCAGTGTATCTGCCGGGAGCCCAGCATTCTGGCAGTTGAGAAATTTGGAACCTAATTCTCATTCTCAAAGAATGTAGCACTGATGCTATAAGTCTGTGGTTCATACACTCCCTATTCCGCATCTCATGGGGTAGATGAGCACAAAGCCAGGGGTTGAATCGTAGCTCACTGTGGAGGAGGGGAGGGAGGAAGGAAAGATTAAAGGGTAGTGGTGTGATGGAAGCTCTGACCATGAGGGCAGCGAAGATGTCTGTCTTCGACAGGAAGTAGAGGGCAGCTGGTTGGACCCACATGGCTATTGCACAGTGTGGTGGTGACGTTGAGGGAGTCGTTAGAGGTCCTCACAGTATACTATGCTTGGCTGCCAGGAGAGACCTTATAACAAGATATCAAATAAAAGACTTCATGTTATTACAAGTGTCTTTCCTGCCTCTGAGACTTTAGGATTCTACTTTATCCCTAGTGACAGGCTTCAATCTTCCTCAAACATCTGTCCCGTGTTTGTTTCTTTTCTGGTTCTGGAAATAGAGGCCACAGCCTTATTCATGGAAGGCCAAAGCTTTCTTGCTTAGCCACGCCCTAGCCCTTCACTGGGGGATTCTAGGCAGGGGCTCTACCACTGAGCCACATCCCCAACCCCTCACTGGGGATTCTAGGCAGGGGCTCTAGCACTGAGCCATGCCCCCAGCCCCTCACTGGGAGCTTCTAGGCAGGGGCTCTACCACTGAGCCACGCCCCCAGCCCCTCACTGGGGGATTCTAGGCAGGGGCTCTCCCACTGAGCCACGCCCCCCAGCTTCTCACTTGGGGATTCTTGACAGAAGCATAGTTGAGAGATTTCCTTTTGGAAGGGATAACTATAAATAAAGATAAGATGTTGCGATGAAGATGCATAGAATATGGTGGAACCAAAACCCAGGTCCTATAATCTAAAATGGCCTTATAGTCAGGCAAGGCTTCAGGGTACAGCTGTGGGCCTGACAGAGACCTGTTAGGATCCTGGAGGGCACGTGGTCTGCTGTCTGTTCAACACATTTTGCAGGTAGAATCCCGGGATAACTGACTCACTGTAGTTAGCCTAGTTAACCACTTTTGTTTGTTTGTTTGTTTTCTTGGTTTAAAAGTTTGTGTTGTGCATCTGCACAGCAGTCGTACCTTACCATTTGTGTATCATCAGCTGCTTAGAAAATAGCTCCATTTTGCATCTCTGCCAGTGTCCTCTCGGGATTCCACTTCTCCAGCATCTTCACCAGGTCTTGCTATTCACAACTGGTTGTAGCCATTCTCGTGAGTGTCTATTGGGATCTTCTTGTGGTTCCAATTGGGTGTGTGTGGTAGAGGGTGTGTTCGCACGTGAGAATGGTTGAACATGGAAGCAGGCAGAGCGCTGTGTCTCCTAAAGCTGGAGTTACAGGTTGTGTGCTGCTCAGCATGAGTGATAGGAGCTGAACCCCAGCCCCGCGTGAAGACATTAGGTACCCCTAACCACTGAGCCATCTCCCCAACCTTTATGTGTGTTTTTTTTAATGTGGTTGTTCGGTCCGAATTCAAACTTAGTTTCCAAACTAAGACGACTTAAAATAGCCCACTTTGAGTATTTTGACAGAAGATTGAGATGCAAATATTAAGGTGTCATGAGCAGAAAGATGACAGAAGGTTAAGGGGTGTAACTGTCAAAGAGCCTGTGGGGTCTGTAATACTGCCCCTTCTTGCTACAGACAATAATCCGGTTGCCCATTTATTCTGATTCCTCCTCTCTTAGCCTTCGGTAGTACTGCGTTTACCTTTTTTTAAAAAAAAAAGCATACCGATATTCAGGACTTACCTTTGGCCAACTGAACCAAAGCTGTGAAAGACTTCAGTGTGTGTAGTTTTAAAGTCTCCTCACTCTTCACGTGTTTTGCCGCACTGTGAGGGTCGAAAGCCACTGTGGTAAATAATTCAGCAGGATTAAATAGCAGAATGAATTTATTGATCATCTGCGCCACTCAGATAGCCATCTGCCTTTCATTTTGACCGTAAGCGTTCCTGATACACACCTGCTAACCGAATTTGATCAAATAAGCATGAAGCATCCTCGCAGAGTCGACTCTTCTGTGACTGACAGCAGAGGAAAACCTGGTTGTCTGGTTGTTTTTTTTTTTTTTTTCTTTCTGTTATTGTGACAAAATGCTGACCACAGGCAACATAGGAGGAATGGGGTTTTCACCTTTTAAGTTTCAGACCAGACTGTCTCTGAGGGAAGTCAAGATAGGAACTTGAGCAGAAGCCATGGTGGGGTGTTTGCAGCCTCTCGTAGGTTTATGCTTTGGAAGCTTTCTTAAACAGCCCCGAGCTATATGCCTAGGGAATGGTTTCACCGATAGTGGACTGGGCTTCCCGCATCAGTTAATGAGAGAGTTCTACAACTGAAAGTATAGGAACCAGGGAGGAAAGAAAATTAGAGTTTTTTGCATTTTTATTTGGTTACAGTGGTTTCATATTTACTAATTAATTTCCATGTATCTTTGTGAGTTCTGCCTACACTGATTCTTTAGAAGGTAATAAGTCACTTCATTGATTAGTATCTTTTCCAAGGCACTAATTTGGCATAGTGGGTCAGTAATACCATATCATTACCTTATAGGGTACCAATATTTCTTGTGGTTATACTGCTCTGAGCTGATACCCTTTCTTCATGAACTTAGACCTTCCTAATTGACCTCATTTGTACAGATGTAAGAGAGTAGATAGGTAGAGGTGAGGTTTCACACTTGAAGCTGAGGGCATGAGATTTCACAGTTCAGACCCATCTTCCTTTAGGCAGATCAAATGTCCCTGGCCCGAAGGTGAGCTACAAATAAAAACTCACATTCCAGAAAGAAGAGAGAGAGAACTCACAAACCTTAATGCCTGGACCAGTGTTATTGTCCCCATCCGGTCCTAAGAGCTCTGGTTTCATTGTAGGTAAAGATGTCCTGATTGAAGTTGAAAGGAAAGGGAGGGTCTGGAGGAGGGGTGTGGGGGAACTGTACTAGCGACCAGGACGGGGTCTGTATTTTTCTATTGCTATGTGGCTCAAAAGGCATCCCTTCGAATTCTTTACCATCCTTGTTGCTTTGGGAAACACAGGACCTTAGGGAAAGCAGGGTTTGTTGTGATTCATGACTCCAGGGTGCAGACCATCACAGTGGGGAGACTCACAGCAGGCACATGAGGCAGCCGGCTCCATTCACACTCCGGAGAAGAAAAATGGCTGTTGATACTCAACCTCGTTTCCCTTTTCTATTCAGACCTGAGCCCATGGGATACTGCCATACATATTCAAGATGGCTCCTCCTTCTTCAGTTAACCCAGTCTTGAAACTCCCTTACACATGAGTCCAGAGGCCTGTTTTCCATGTGATTCCAAGTCTTGTTGGGTTAATAGTCAATATTCATCCACACATTTTTTTATCCCAGAGACTAATATGGGGTTCGGGACACAGCTGACTTATATAGCATTGGTCTATATTGCACAAGGCCTTGGATTTGAACCTCTCCTCCATCCCTAGCACTGCAAAATTAAACCCCAAACAAACACAACTTAATTGATACATGATGTACTGCTGGTCAGTAGTCTGGAGCTCATTCAGTCTAGGGGAAGAGGAAGTGTCAAAGTAAGGCACACCATAGAGAAAAATGGTGCACTCGTGTAAGGTTATTTAGTGTCTCTGTTTCCACTAGCTGTCTCTGGGGCATTCTGGCCTTTTTCAATGCTAATTCTACTACGTGCCTATGTTTCTGTCCCTCCACCACTGCACAAACACCACTTTCTTTCCTTCTTAAATAAAACCATGTGACTTCCAAGCTGCAACCTGGACTCTATGACAGGTCCTTAAAAACAAAGAAGAAACTGTGTTAATAGCTTCCTCTTGGAGCGCACAGGCTTGCTTGCAAGGCCCAGAGGACTCATCTGCCCGAACGGAAAGGGTATGGAATCATCCGTCCTGGGAGATGCACTCCATTAAGACAAAGAGGGAGAAGTCATGGCGGGGAGCGCTCTGCCCTGCTGATGAAAGTAACTGTCAAATTAGCGGGTCTGGAAGTTGTAACACGCGTTAGGAACCGTTCAAGTTCACACCAGAGCAACCCGCTCCATCCGTCTTTCTCAGTTTACATTTTAATTGGCTTGTAGTTAAGTTTTTTAAACACCAAGAGATTGCTGACATACACTGTAATATCGTGTGAATAATTGATGGAAGGTTTGCTCAAGACAAGCTTTTTCCTTTTGATTTGAGGATCCGGGGCTGGGAGGGGTGGGGGGAGGAGGACTGGGAGGTTCGGCAGGAGGGGCCAGAATAGATGAGCAGACCCAAGTGTGTGGGGAGTGAGGCATGGTGGATGTTAAATGCCTCTCCGCTGGTGTAGTCCACAGCGTTGGGGATTTCAGGGGGTTTGTACAATACAGCCTTATTAATAACTATTCTGTCAGGAGAGCTCCCAATTAAATTGAGTTTGGCTTATTCCTCCCTCTTGGTTTCTTCCTATGTGTGGATATGAAGTCTCTCCAACCTGAGTATTAGATAACAAGAGTGGGTGCTTTTTTGCTCTCCCCCCTCCCTTTATTTGGTGGGGCAGGAGGAGTAGTTTGGTTTTAATGACTCCTTGTAGTATTGAGAATTTGCTTGTTTGTGAATGCAAGACCTGGCATCTTTCCCCACCCCCAAGTGTTTGCTTCCCTCCAGCTCTTACCCTTATCTAGAGAAGATGGAGCTCCTGTCAGTAGGCAGCCATCCTTGCTGTGAATGGGACTCGCTGGGAGTGCTTTTGCCGGACAGCTAAGAGTCTAGAATATCACCTAATTAAGGCCTGGGGGAGAAGCTACTTCCTCCCAGCAACAGGCGTTCCTCCTTAAAGCGTAAATGATAGAAAGGATGGGGAGGGAGAACTAGCGGATTGAAATCATGATGAGGTCACAGTGTTTTTTGCTTCTTCTTCATCTTTGACTCTATTGTCAGTGAGTGTAATTGCAGTCATGTGGACTGTCTACAGCTCAGGTGTTTTTCCCCTGCTAAATGTTGCCTCATGAGCGCTCTCCTTCATAAATATTCTAAGCATAGTGCCATTTCTAATGATCAAAGGGTTTTAGAAGGGATTTAAGGTATGTACACCAGCCATCTAGGACCTTGCTTCTCTCTTTACATAAAAATAAAGCTTTGGGGAGACTGACTAGATGACTCGACTCAGCAGCTAAGAACACTCTGCTCTTGCAAGATGGGGGTTCTGTTCCAAGGCCCATATCAGGTGACTCACCACCTCCTGGAACTCCAGCCCTAGGGGATCTGGTGCCCACTTCTGGGCTTCTCTGTCGACTGCCCTCCCATGAGCAGCACACCCCATACAAACACACGGGTACTTACAATATATTTTCAAGTATACTTTGCGTTTTAAGATCAACTTTAGAGAGGTCATGAATAAATATGTTTTGGATAAATTATGTCATTATTATTTATTTTACGCTTTTATCGAGTCTGCTCCGAGGGATAGAATTTCCAGGTGAAACAAAGTCAGTCTCCGAGGAAGATCGGCCTTGTCTCTGGAAATGTTATGTCTAGAAAAGTAGGAAGAAACAGGTTTTTAATTAGTGAGGTTAATAATCTCCTATTAAAAATGGTGGTGACATTCAATCAGAAGTCCTCTGAAATTATTGAGCCCCCTCCCTCCAGAGATTTCTTAATCACAAAGCCTATTCGTAAGGCTTAATGTAGGCTGTTTTTTTTCCCCTTCTTTACCAATGGTGTATAACTACCTAAGACCTCATGTAATCAGTTGAGATGCTATAAATGTATTGCCTGTCAACTGCAATAAAAAAGAAGGCAGTTAATTAAAGGGATGTCTTGCTGTTAAACCAACTTGCAGTCAATTGCTTGTAAGTAACATTTAGTTTGACGGGCAGTCAAAGGGCAGGGAAATCAGTGTTCCGGCTAGACTGGCTTCTGAAACATAAGTAAGAGAATGATTTTATTGAGGTAGATATTAGTGGCCTAACAATTGGCACAATGTTGCTTTTTTTTCCCCCCTCTTTGGAAAAAAAATGTACTTATTAGATGGTACACACTTTTAATCCTGGCACCCAGGAAGTAGAAATGGGTGGATCTCTGCGTTTCAGACCTGCCTGGTCTGCAGAGTGCATTGCAGACAAATCAGGGCTACACAGAGACACCTTGTCTTGACAGAGCAAGAAAGATGGCTAAGCCATTAAAACTACTTACCCTACTTGGGTTCCCAGGACCTGTGTTTGGTAGCTCAGGACTACTTAAAACTCCAACTCTGGCACCTTCTGGCCTCCATGGGCACAAGCATACATGCATACACACACATACACACACACACACATAAGCAGCCAAACACCCCCCACACACACATAAAACACACACACACACACACATACACACACACATAAGCACCCAAACACCCCCACACACACATAAAACACCCCCACACAAACATACACACACACACAAACACACACACACACAAACACACACATATACACACACACAAACACACACACACACACACACACACTTGAGAGGGTTTAAAATGAAAGGGATTGTAGTGTACATCCTGTTTTGGATCTTAATGTAACTGAATCCCCTTGTCTTAGTGTAGACAGTAGTTTTTTCCCAGTATTAATCTGACTTCAAGATGGTTGCTTGCATATTTGCAAAGGAATATGTCACTTAGTTATGGTGTCCCAAGGCCAAGCTCTGTGCCCTACAGATAGAGTGAAAAGTCTCTAGCAGTAGAGACAGTTGTAGGGCAAGTACCCTGTCCAAACCCCTTAACGATTCCCCTCTCCTTCTCTCTCCTTCTCTCTCCTCTCTCTCCTTCTCTCTCCTTCTCTCTCCTTCTCTCTCCTTCTCTCTCCTTCTCTCTCCTTCTCTTTCTCTCTCTCTCTCTCTCTCTCTCTCTCTCTCTCTCTCTCTCTCTCTCTCTCTCTCTCTCTCTCTCTCTCTACCTGTGTGTGTGTGTGTGTGTGTCTGTCTGTCTGTCTCTGTGTGGGGGAGAGAGAGAGAAAGGGGGAGGGAGGGAGAGAGAGAGAGAGAGAGAGAGAGAGAGAGAGAGAGAGAGAGAGAGCGAGCAAGCACTTTCATGCATGGTTTTTGAGACAGGGTCTCTCTCTGATCTGGGAACTCAGCCTTTCACCTCAACTGTACCACAGTTTTCTGTTTCTTTCTCCCATATTACAGGCAGGCATCCACATTTGACTTCTACATGAATGTGAGATCTTAACTCAGATTGTCAGCCCAACTCTCACCCACCCACCCATCCTTCCCTCCCTTCCTTCCTTCCTTCCTTCCTTCCTTCCTTCCTTCCCAGTGTATTTTTGGATGCCAAGCTGAACTTGCCTTCCCCACAGCTCCCAGGGAAAGTCTATTTCCAGGGATACAGAACTGACCCCGTATTCTAAGTACTGAGATTTTCATGGAACAAAGCACACATCCTCAAGAGGACTTCTCCTGTGTAAAGTCACATGGGTATTAGAGGCTAGAGTTGTTAGAAGGGAGGCTGGTTTTAGGTCATGTTGGAGGCTGCTGCACTCTGGAAACCAGGCAACCGGAGCTTTTCCAAGGACCCTCATCAACATGTCTGTACCTGGCAAGGGTTTACCTGCTTCACCTAGGTTCGCTTACTGGATTTTCTTCTCTGTGTTCATTGTCTGTTGTCCACTGGTTCATAAATAAGAATTTCTTTTTGTCCGTCCCCATCTTCAGTCCAGCTTGGCAGTGTGGAATACAGGAAAGGGTGTATAGCTCACTGCCACTCCCCAGTCGAGCCTTTTAAGAGGCAAAGTTTAATATGTAGTCTGCTTAACAGCCAGTCAATAGCAATATTTGTAACAATCCTTCTGTTTGGTGGGAAAAAAAGTATTCATTCCGCTGAGAAGAAAAAAGGGGAATCAGTCGAGTCAAAGCAGGTTGGGTAGGAGCTGAGCTGCGTTCGGAATGCAGACATGCTAAGTTAGACACAGTTTGTGTATGGGCTCTTAAGAATTAGCGACTTCTGGGGAGTGGAGAGGTGGCTCAGTGGTGAATACTTCCCGCTCTTTCAGAGGAGTTTGGGTCACAGCATTTACCACCCATGCCAGGTGGCTCACAACCACGTGGAATTCTATCCCCAGGAGATCTGATACTCTCCTTACCTTCATGGTCACCTGCAGTCATGCCCCCTCCCCCCTGACACATACATAAGTGAATGAATCTTTCAAGAAAATGACTAGTGAGTTCTAAACCACCTGTTTCCGAATTGCCCTTGTAATCGGTACTACTGTTCCAAGTCACTCTTTCTGGTGACTTTCTATGTGCCATCTTGGGGGGGGGGAGATGTTGGGAGGAATTAGGTTTTTGAGACAGGGTTTCTTTGAGCAGCCCTGGATATCCTCAAATGCACTTTGTAAACTGGGCTGGCCTTGAACTCAGAGATCCTCCAGCCTCTGCCCCCCAAGCACTGAGGTTAAACCCATGTGCCATGTCTCCTAGCATATTTTAAACTTCTTAAGTATCCAGAAACCATAGAGTTATACTAGATGCCACCATGCACTGTAATATTTTCCTAAAAACATCTTGACTTAAGGACTGGATTCAAGAAAGGTAGACCCAAGGTGGAAGAAATAGACAATTTTGCTTTTTCTTGATTAATAATTTTCTTGAATGAGGAAGCACTCTGGGTTCTGTATTGCTTTTGGTTTCTGCATCATGACAGGGAACGATCTTTGCTGCTCATGAAGACATGAACTAAATGGTATCTCCATCAATTGGAGCATTAGAGCATCATCATTGACTCTAGTTTTCCTCTATGACTCTGTGGTGGACGCTGTGGTGGTTTGAGTATGCCTTGCTCGAGGATTGGCACTATTGGAAGATGTGGTCTTGTTGGAGTAAGTGTGTCACTGTGGGTGTGAGCTTTAATACCCTCATCCTAGTTTTCTGGAAGCCAGTCTTTTCCTAGCAGCCTTCAGATGAAGATGTAGAACTTTCAGCTCTGTTTGCATCATGTCTGCCTGGATGCTGCCATGCTCCCACCTTGATGATAATGGACTGAACACTGATCCTATAAGCCAGCCCCAATTAAATGTTGTTTTTGTAAGAGTTGCTTTGGTCATGGTGTCTGTTCACAGCAGTAAAACCCTAACTACTAAGACGCCTTCTCGACAAGTCCTTCTCCTGTCGCCATGTCTTCATTTAGTATGGGACACAGTGAGTTTAATGAGAAATCCTTGCTTGACCCTGTATGTGGGGTTATTTTCCAGAAGAAGGGCAATTTATGGAAGGCACCACCACTGAGTGACATCCTCCTTTCCATCAACCATTAATTGTCAGTAGCCTATAGGAAGGTGGAGCCCCCAGGCCCCTTCTTCGTCCATGATGTGCAGTAGGTAGCAGGCTCATGAGTGGTCGATTCTTCATTTCTAGAAGGTTCCTGTGCTGTTCACCTTCCCCTTCCTATCGCTTTCGCATTTCTTCTGCCCCCTCTTCTGTGCTGTGAGTTTCTCTCAGGCTTCGAGCTTGGCAAGGAGATGCTACCGCTGTCCAGGGAGGCCCAGGGATCCTTCTGTCTTTGCCTACCCATCTCTGGGGTAGCACACATACCCTACTGTATATCTGTCTTGCTTTTCCTTTTGTGTTTGTGCCAGGATCACACTCAGGTCTTCGCACCTGTGAGGGAATCACTTTACTCGTGGATTTGCCTCCCTTACTCTCCGTGTGAGCATTTCCAGGTCTCTTTACCCTCCTCCTCTTTGGTACTAAACACATGGCTTCATTATCCCTGTTTCTTGGGCATAGAAGAGCAAACTTGCTCTATGGATGCCAGCTAGTATTTTAGCTTTTACAGCCACATATGGCTCTGTCGTGTGTTCTTCAGTTTTTTTTCTCTCCCCCCTCCCAACAATTTACAAATGTAACAACTAAGCCAGTAGAGTGCACAGAGACTGAGTGTGGGTCAGAGTTGGTCTGCAGGCTGCAGCTTGCCAAAGCACGTCCTGGAGAATCCTGAAGCACAGTCAGGGATCGGCACACTTAGGCTCTTGGCCCCCTGGTTTCCTCTTCCTCCGTGGCTTTGTTCTCTCCTGGTCACTGGCTGTCACAGAGTGGTCCCCAGAGCCTCTTCTTTCTGTGATGTAATGGCGTGAAATGGTGTTTTCAGTTTGAAGGCCTGAGGTGGGGGGAGGGGAGCATGCCTAATTAGCCCGTGTGGTTTGTGCCTTGATCCTTTTTTATCTTGAATGGGCTTCTGCTCGGAGAGGATAAGAAAGTCCTTAATTACAAGGCATGTTGTCACGTTTTCAGCGTTTGCCTGATGAAAAACTGAGGACCCTGGGATGGAGTGCTCGGTCAGAGGGTGTCTTTGGGAACCACCTGATATTTTTAAATTTCGTCCTAATCATTTTATGTTCGGGGTGCTCCTAAAGGAAACCCACGTCATTGCCCTAACCCATCAACTGTCCCAAGACATCTGGCCCGTATGAAGGGTGCAGATGCCCACCAGTCAGATCCTGCCACTGGCCTGTTGTGGCTTTGTAGGGTCTTGCTTATTTCTTTGTGACTCTCCTTTAATTGCAGGCATCTAGAATGTCTTTTCAGTAGTTTTCTGGTCTCACTAACCTAGCACCAGGGAGCATTAGCCTAGACAGTGTGCCCCCATTTTCCCTGGAAGCCTTAAGTCTGTTGGTTCAGTCATAACACTTTTATAGAGTCTTCTGTTGGTATTCGTACAGACACATGCATGCCCGTTACGGGGTTTCCCATGTTGGTTACTTTCACGAATTCATGCATCTTGCTGTGTAAATATTACCATCATACAATAGCATCATTATGAATCCTCAGATGATTTTTCTCTACCTTTCCCAGTTGAATCTCTACGAACATGAAACCCTAAGTCTTTATCCTTCCTTTCTTAGCACGTTTGGGGTCATTTTTATTTGTCCTACTGTGAACTGCTCCTTTCATTTAATATAGTATTCTCTTTCTTTTTTTTTTTTTTTTTTTTGGAGCTGGGGACGAACCCAGGCCCTTGTGCTTGCTAGGCAAGCGCTCTACCGCTGAGCTAAATCCCCAACCCCTAATATAGTATTCTCAAGGTTGTCCTGTCCTGTCCCTAATGTGTGACTGTCCTTCCCTTTTTGACTCTGACTGAAAAAAAAAACTTAGGGGAGGAAAGGGTTGGTCTAATCTGGCAGGTTATGCGGGGAGGATGGGGAGGGGAACACCCATATAGAAGGGGACAGAGAGGGGTTAGGGGGATGTTGGCCCGGAAACCGGGAAAGGGAATAATATTCAAAATGTAAATAAGAAATACTCAAGTTAATCTGGCAGGTTATAGAGCATCTCTCAGAGAACTTGAAGCGGAAACCATGCAGTGATACTACTTGGTGGCTCTCTGAAAGACTCATACTCAGGTAGCTTTTTCATGTAGGTCATAACTGCCTGCCCAGGGAGTGGTGCCACCCACAGTGGGCTGGGCCCTCCTGTGTCAATTAGCAAGGATGACTATCCCTCACCAATATCCCAGCTGATCAACCTGATACTGGCGCTCAACCGAGACTTTTGTCAGGTGAGTTGCTTGCTGTTCAAACTGACGGTTGATGATACTTTTTAAGGCTGAGAAACATTCCCTTGTAGTTAATCGTGCTATTTCAGTTTGTTCACTCAGCAATGGGCCCTTGGATTGCTTTCTCATTACAGTTCTTATGCACAAGGCTTCTGTGAACACACGAGTATAGATCTTCATCTCTGTCGTGTATGTAGTCTCATGGTATCTTCGCAATACTTTTAAATCTGCTTGTGTGAAAACACCTTTTAAAATTCTCTTGTCTGTAAGTTTTTGGAGGTTCATGGGAGGTAGAACTGTGAAGCCAACCAACGTAGGAGCCTCCTGCATGGTAGGCCAGTGCTCTACCACTGAGCATCAGCTCAGCCCTGATGTTAAGCTTTTCTTTGTTTCCTTTTTCTTTTTTTTTTCTTTTGCTATTCTTTTTGTATCATCCGCCTATAATATAAAATTTTAATCTCAAGGAAGTCAGTTTTAACTGCAGTACACAAAAAATATCTAGATAATCAGCCTCTATTCGTTCTGTGCTCCAGGCTCTAAGCGCAGATCTTTAGGTAGATTGACGGGTTCAAGGCTCTCAGTATGTTCTCTTTACATTACAGGAAGTGAAATACCTGAAGAGACTGAGAGGCTGCCAAGCTGTAGTAGCACATGCCTTTGTTTAATCTAGCATTTGGGAGACAGAGGCACGCGGATCTCTTTGTCTCCGTGAGTCTTAGGCCAACCTGGTCTACAAAGCATTTTCCAGGACATCCAAACATTTAGCATGGGACACAGTGAGTTTAATGAAAAATCCTTGCTTGAGCCTGTATGTGAGGTTATTTACCAGAAGAAGGGCAATTTATGGACGGTACCACCACTGAGTGACATCCTCCTTTCCATCAACCATTAATTGTCAGTAGCCTATAGGGATTACACAAAGAAACCTTGTCTTGAAGAACAAACAAACAAACAGACAGACAGACAGACAAGGTTGAGAGGATATCCAGACTCAGAGGACTGTGTGGCACTTAGGTTTTTCTTCTGAGCACAACACCTATAAATATCGTGAAGCCATTCATGACAGTAGTCCTCACTCACACAACACTTTACTTCCTCACTTCCCATGGCCATGATCTGCACCTTACAAGTGCAAAATCAATGCTGGCAAGATGGCCCAGAGAGCATTGCTGCCAACCGTGTATACCTGCCTTAGATCCTGAGAGCTTACAGGACAGAAGAATAAAACTAATCTCTCCACCTGTGCCCTGTAGCCTAATGCATGATTGTACAAGCATGTGTGTAACCAAACATTTTAAAAAGTAAGCTCAAATTAAAGCTGTAAAATAATATATAAAATTCCTCGAAAGTGCTAACGTGGCATGCACACATATAGGAGTATCCTCACGTCTACTGATGGTATGTATGAGTATCTGTAAAAAGCAAAAGACATCTAGAGTTGTGTGTGCGTGCATCCCTCTGTGCGTGGGAGAGTGTATACACATTGTGCGTGCATGTGTATGGAAGCCAGACATCAACTGTGGACTTTTTACTCCTCGCTGTCTACCTTATTTGGCCCAAGGTCTGTCATTGAATCTGGAGCAGATTGTGTCCCATCAATCCCTAGAGATATACCTTGTGCGTCCCCAGTGCATTTGTGAAAAGCCTGGCCCTCTACATAGCTGCTGGGGATCTCTATTCAGTGCCTCTGCTTGAATATTAAGGAAGTTTCCACCTGAGCTCTCCCTCCAGCCCCAGGACATCTACAGTTTTCAGCTACGGTCTGAGTGTGAGGCCGACTCCCCCAGGGTCTGTATTTTTAGTTTTCCTAGAACATTGTCTCATCAGCCCTCATGTGTATCTTTATGTTCCTGTGAAGGGCACTGCCTTTTGAACTGCTGTTAGGCGTTTCCTGACTCCTTTGATTATTACCGGGGATCAGCCAGGTTCTCTCATTACTGCCCACTCTCGCCTCAGGGTGGGAATCAATGCCAAACACATAACAAATTGTCCTGGAGAAGAACGACTACGCTGGATTTGAGTCCTTTAAGGAGACAGAGCTGAGACCATTCTCGGTGTTGGTCAGAGGGCTCTAGGGAGAGAACACTCTAGTTCTGACTAAGAGCTTAACTAGAGCATCCCCTGAGATGGACTGGCTGCCTTGAAGACTGGTCAACTCCCTGGCAGTCGGGGTATTTAGCTCTCCGCCTGACGGTGCTGAGAGGATTGGAGAGAGAAAAGATTCCTAAGGCGGGCAAGAGGTTTCTCTCCAGAGTCTTCCATGATAAACAGAAAGTGTTCTCAAAACTCAACTTATGTAAGCTTGTTCCCTAAAAAGGCATGAGCTAAAATGTCTACCCGCTTTAGTGACTTCATAAGGGGCGGAGAACCATGCTCTGTTTGGTGGGTGTCAAAAGGGGGGAAATTATTTAGATCAGAACCAAATGGTGGTCAGAAGACGTTGTGGACCTTTTCAGACCAGATTCTCCAGGGTGTAGACAGTGTTAAGCAATGTCTGCAGTGGCTCCATGAATATATATATATATTGATAGTTTGATTTATTGACTCATGTAGCTCTCTTGGGGTCCTTCAGCGTCCAACCAGAGAAAACTAGATACTTTCAGAATCGGTCTTGACTTGAGCACAAATGGCATTTCTCCTCTTTTCTGATTCCTGTGGCTTCAGACTTAACCCAAATCAGTACAAACACTGCAACCCAAGCTCCCCTGGAGTGCTCAACATGCAAGGCAGGTAGAGCTGTTTGCTTAAGCATCAGGAGAAAAATGGTCATTTCACTTGCATATGTTGGTTCTTGTTTCATCTCAGGAGAAGTTGAGTGTTGGAGACTTGGCCTGGAAGCCAGCCTCCAGCACTGACGTCTGTCGGTAACCACAAGAACCATCCGCCTTCCTGCTGGCCGGGCCGGGCTGAGCCTGTGGCTGTGATCTCAGGGGAGGGCTGTGGCCTGCAGCCTTGGGTCTGTGACAGAGGATCCAAGGTGACCCTGTAACATTTCATCTAGGGAGAAACTGTCACAACAGGGTCACAGACACATAATCCAGCTTGAACTGGCAGCGGGGGACCTGTTGAGAGCCAGGTGTCAGAAATGGGTAAACATCAAATGATATCTGATTAGAAACAGGAGGAAGCTGGGCTCCTTGACCGACGATGACAAGGAGCCAAAGTCAGCCGAATGGCATTCATGTCTAGAGGACTCCGAAGCCACAGTCTCATGACCCAACTGAAGAACATTTAGAGCAAGGCTAAGTAATCGTCGTGCATTTCCAAAGGAATATCCTATCAGACTCATTTATCTTTGGCTTAGAATTATTTAAGCATAGTTTTCTTAAAATGGCCGATTAATGAAGCTGATTAATTCAGACGACTGGAGTATAAATGATTCTTGTGAAGATGTCCTTTGAAGCCAGATCCTGGCAGTGATAACCGGTGTCAACATAAAAACAGAGCTCTCACCTCAAAGGGGATAAGAGATAGTTTATTCTGGAGCCAAGTACGAGTGCCCATGGCCAGGGAACACAGATTTGGGTTACACTAGACTCTATGTTCCAGTGCTAGCCATTTCCTGAAGTGTTTAAAGCAGCAGCTCCTAGGAAAGCATGAAATCCAGATGATTTTCAAGGACATTGGCGCAAACATCAGATAGGTAGGGACAGCAAAGCTGTGGACTCAGATACTGTGGGCTAGGCACTAAGACTCTTGGTTGTCGGAAACTGGAATTTCGGTAAATTAACACATTCGAAATTACTTTCTCTCTTTCTGCCCCATCGCCCTCCCTCCTCCTCCCTCCCTCCCTCCTCTCCTTCCTTCTTTCTTTCTTTCTTTCTTTTTCTTTCTTTCTTTCTTTCTTTCTTTCTTTCTTTCTTTCTTTCTTTCTTTCTTTCTTTCCTTTTTATCTATTGGTAAGACAATGAGGTGGATGAGGAATGGCTATTAGGGGAGCCAAAGCTTGCAGGCCCTGGACCTGTTACATTCAAACCTCTCCACAATTAATGACCTTCTTACAGGTTAGTCAGCTTGCAGACAGTTTGGTGTGAGGTCCTATTCTTTCTAGGAACTTCAACCACACTACAGAAATAATGCTTTATCTAGTGGGCCAGATCTGGTTCTTACTTGAACTTGTTGTTCCTTACATCATGGAAAATACCGAAAGAGAAAGAAATTCCATACTAAGGGAAGTGTCCCAATCAGGTGTCAGAAAAACACAAACTAGGTAGTTGGTAATGACAGGATGTGTAGTCGTTGACAAGGTAGAGAAGAAAAGTGAGGATTGACCTGCTGGGTTTGCCTTTACTCAGTAGTAGAGAAATCGAAACTAAATCCACTAAGAAATGTCTTAAGTCGTGATAGGAGTTCAGAGAGTAAACTGCACAACTTGGTTAAAATTCAGTGAGCTGGACCTCTGGTAGAGTGCCTGGGTAGCATGCAGGAGGCCTTGCAGTCAGTCTCCAGCACCCCATACATCAGCCACAGAGGCACATGCTAGCAACCTTAGCACTCAGAAAACAGAGGTTCGGAAGGTCAGAAGTTCAAGGTCATCTGGGACTACACAGTGAGTTTGAGGTCAGCCTGGGCTACATGAAACACTGGCTCCAAAGTAAACAAATGTCTTAGTGCTTCCAAAATGGTGCGGGGATTTTGATTTTACTACTGTTTATTGTTATTTCGTTTCTCTGCTTCTTTCTTTTTTAAAAAAGGATTTATTTATTTAATATATGTGGCTGCATTGTTGCTGTCTTCAGACACACCAGAAGAGGGCATCAGATCTCATTACCATGTGGTTGCTGGGATTTGAACTCAGGACCTCTGGAGGAGCAATCAGTGCCCTTAACCACTTGGCCATCTCTGCAGCCCTTTCATTTGCCTCTTGATTACACTCATTTCTAATAGTGTTTTTAAAAGTGTATTATGTTTATTTATTTTCTTTGTGTTTGTGTGTGCACATGCCTGCACATGGAAATGCGAGGACATCTGTAGGACTCAGTTCTCTCCTCTTTCCATGTTGGTCTCACAGACCAACCTCTCCTGCCAGGCTTGGTCTTTAGTCCCTGGTCCATTGCACCCACCCCTTTGTTTGTTTTTAACTGTGTGCAGAGTAACAAGGGTTATTATGGCGTCTTCACACAGACTTAGATTTTACTGATCATCCTCTCTTGTTCATTTCACTTCTGGGGTCTGAAGGATGAGCCTCTCCTCCATGGCAGTTCCTCCCTTTTGTTTACCACGTTTGTATAGCTGATTCATATCTCCATCTTATTATGCTTCCAACTCTGTTAAAGCGTGGGAATGATCAAGATCCTCAAAACATACCTTTATAAATTAAAAGTTGCTGTCTTTCATCTGCCTGTCTGTCATACTTTATCCATCCATCCATCCATCCATCCATCCATCCATCCATCCATCCATGCATCCATCCACCCACCCATCTGCCCATCCACCCAACCATCTGCTCACCCTCCCATCCATCCATCCATCCACCCACCCATCCACCCACCCATCCACCCACCCATCCATCTATCCATCAATCCATCCATCCATCCATCCATCCATCCATCCATCCATCCACCCACCCATCCACCCACCCTCCCATCCATCCATCCATCCATCCATCCATCCATCCCACCCTCCTATCCATCCATCCATCCACCCACCCATCCACTCACCCATCCATCCACCCATCCACCCACCCATCCACCCACCCTCCCCATCCATCCATCCATCCATCCATCCATCCATCCATCCACCCATCCACCCATCCACCCACCCATCCACCTACCCTCCCATCCATCCACCCGTCCACCTACCCTCCCATCCATCCATCCATCCATCCATCCATCCATCCATCCATCCATCCATGCATGCATGCATCCATCCACCCACCCATCACCCACCCACCCACCCACCCACCCACCCACCCTCCCATCCACCCATCCATCCATCCATCCATCCATCCATCCATCCATCCATCCATCCATCCATCCGTGTCTTCTGTATGTTGGCCCCATGAATACAGTGCGCTCATAGGTCAGAAGCGGGTGTGAGATCCCTGGAGCTGGAGTTACAGGTGGGTGTGAGCTGCCTGACATGGGTGCTGGGGACTGAACTCTGGAAGAGCAGCACAGAAATTAGCCCCTGAAGAATCCCAGAGCACACCTTATGAATTAGTCTCCTTACCATATCCCCAACCCCAACTGTTTCCACTGAGTCTTCCTTGCCTCATAGATTAAATGAAAATCCCGTGCCTAGCAGTAAAAACCTCAAGTCCCTTTGCATCTTGCAAAGAGCTGGTCTTCCATTTTTCCACCTCTTCCACCTCTTCCCTGTTTTCTCTTCACTGGCTCTCTGTCCATTTTCTACCTGTATAGCTTTTCTTCCTTGCTGTTTTTTTTTTTTTTTTCCGAAAAGCTAATTCTTCAGAAAAGGGCAGAGGGGATTGTTGACCCTCGATCTCATGTAACCCAGGCTAGCTTTGAGCTCACTAACAGTCAAAAGATGGTTTTTAAATTATTTATTATTTTATGCATATTGGTATTTTTTGTTTCTGTGTCTGTGTCTATGTGAGGGTGTCAGATACCCCAGAGCCTGAGTTAAAGGCAGTTGTGAGGGGCTGGGAATTGAACCTGTGTCCTCTGGAAGAGTATTCAGTGTTCTTAGTTACTGAGCATCTCTCCAACTCCAACTCTCTGATCCCCCGTAAATGCTGAGTTTGCAGTCATGGGCCACGATGCCCAGTTCTACAGTGCTGTGAGTGGGACCTAGAACAATATGTATGCTAGGTAAGCACTGTATTGTGCAAGCCACATTTTCAGTTGCCAAACCTTCTTTCAGTCAGTACAGTTTTCCCTGTGTCTAAGTGCATATGCTTTTCATCGTACTGTTTTCTGATTATCCTCTTATTATTTTATTAAAATAGCTAGATATATCCTTACCAGAAAACAAACAACTAAAACAATAGTATACTGAACGATAATGAGACCAAAAACCTAGGCTGGATCTATGGCTCCGTGGACAAGGTGCTTGATGCAAAATCATGGGGACCTGAGCTCGGTCAGCAGAAAACCACATTTTCACAGCCAAATTGGAGTGGTGCATTGACTCAGCCAAATGACCTGCTTGTTCCCTGGGACCTGCATAGTATAAGGAGAGACCTGACTTAGTACGTCTGTATACATTGACACACAAACAAATACAACCCTTTTTGTAAAGCCAGACACAGTGACTCATATGTGTGATACCAGTGAAGGGGAACAAGCCTTTAAGATTCCTCAGGTTTCCTGACCAGAAAGTCTAGCCTGCTTGGTGAGTCCCTGCCTGGTCTCAAAACACAGGCCACTGAGGATCCGTATCCCTATATGCATAAGCACATGTGCAAATGCATATGCACAACACACACACACACACACACACACACAAACATACACACAGAAAGAAAAACACACCTGGAAAGGTATCAACCTGTGCTGTCTACTGAACATCTCTTTGGGTCATCTTTGCATGTATCCAAGAATTTATGAAGCCCATTCATTTCCCTCTAAATGAGACGAAATTCTCTGCCTTCCTTTCCTGCTTGGTATATTCAAGTTCCTTTAATGCTTATCAGCTAATCATTTGCTTTTCATCAGGGGCAAGCTAGTTCCAAATTGGCCGTCGTTCTGTGCTTTGTTGTGCCTCTCGGGTTAGTTCTTTTGTCGTTGGCTTTTTTTAATAAATGAATCCGAAAAGAATACTTTTTTCATTCTCGGAATACTACATATTAGCACAGTCATAGAAAACTTCCCATTCTCAGGGCACATGACAGGGACTGTTCATGACTCGTCATGCACTTTGGAACTCTCTTGAGCGTTAGAACATCTTAATAGGAGGTTCAGCAGGATTGCTTTCAAAATGCCAGTCTTCGTCTGGGCAACAGATAAAGCCCCTTATGTGTAAGTGTGAGGGCCTGAATTTGAATCCCGAGAATGCACATAAAGCCAGATACTGAAGAAATGGAATCCCAATGTTTCGTCGGTGAGGTCAGAGCTGGAGACAAGGAAGCCCCAGAAGCTTGTGCGCCAAGCTAACTTGGTACACATGGAGGTGGGGAACAAGAGAAAAAGAGGACAGACAGACACCTGAGGTTGTCTTCTGACTCTCCAGTGCACTATAGCATATGAACACACACACACTCACACACACACACACACACACACACACACACACACACACTTAAAAAGAAGTGTAGAGCATTTTTATGGCTGCTTAGAACAGCCTTGCACCCCTTGCTTGTTACATAACCCACAGAGGGCTTATTCATTTAACTGTCGTTTCTATCTTAGGAGGAACCAGCAGCAGAATTGTTCAGCACCTCCAAGGCATTCTTCACAGCACAGACCTCCTGCTATCACTAATTAGCCACAGCATTCCCCGCCCAAACCCCTAGTGCCTATGCTGAGCAAAAAAAAAAAAAAGTTTTCTTTTCCTACATAAGGGTAGTGCCTGCCTCTCTTTCAAGGGACGTCTGCAGGTGACACGCATCATCAGGGTGGTGGGTGTTCTTGGAGGAGGCAGTGTGATGAAATGTGACCTCCACAGATCTTGGGTGACTGGCTGTTTGCAGCCTGCTATCCGGTGGGAAGCAGGCTCTGCATCAGCAAGCACCTTTGGATGCTAACAAAATCCCTCAGCCGCTGAGAGGCATCACTAGTGCGTTATACTGGTCTGTTAACAATCGGCCCCGGGCATCCGCCCTCCAGCCATTTGAGATAATGATGAATGTGCACAGAAGCCTGTGGTAGTCCATTAGGAGGAACAAAAGGAAGGAGTTGGGGAGAGCAGAGAGAGGGAAGGGGGTGGAGAAAGAGAGAGGGATAGAGAGATGGGGAGAGAAAGCAAGAGGGAGGGATGGACGGGCCCCAAGAACAACGTAGGAGGAGGGAGGAGAAGGAAGGACAGAGGGAAGAAGGGGGTGAGAATAAAGAGAGGACAGAGAGGTGGAAAGGAAGGAGAGAGGAAGGTAGAAGAAAGAAAAGAGGGAGGATGGAAAAAGGGAAGGAAAGGTAAAGGAGAAATGGAAGGAAGAGAAGGGAGAAAACAGGGAGAGCGGAAAGCAGGGAGGGGAGGAAGGTAGCCCCTGATTCTGCATGCTTGTTGCTTGTCCCTGTGCAGTGGAGCTTGTCAGCAGTACCCCCCACTGCCCCTTCCTGCTGCTCCTGCCAGGAGAACCAGCCAAGGCTTTTACGCAGGCGCTCACAGATGCCCCTGCTCCACGGCTCTGCCATTTGCTCAGTGGGGGGACGTTTTCTTAGCCGAGTAGCACACCGCTCTGCCTAAGGGATGGAGAACATATTGCTTGGCAGGTGGGCCCGCTCAGACACACTGACTGTTGTTTCAGCGGTGACAGGGAACATACATCACGAGGCCCCATTATGCCAGCGTAAATCCATGGTAACCTGTTCAAAGGGCTGCAACCTGCTAACCAAGTATTTGGGTCTCAATAGGTTGATATTTTTAAGGTACATAATGGGGATCTGAGAAGTCATGCTGCGCAACAGGCCACTCCTTTAGTTTTCCTCACGGAAGCTGGGCCTACAGAACAATACCAACCCTTGCGGAGCCCTGAACACAAGGATGACAGAGATGGAGTTTCCAGTGCCACTGTAGGCAGCTAGGTAGGCAGTCACAGCCGTTGCCCAGATCTCATCCAGCAGAGGAAGCGGCCCTCAGCTCTGAGGCCTTCTCTCCGTTCATTGGCACTGTGCACTGATGGAGATAGGAACCTCTGGGGTGGCAGGTGGATGGTATCGTAGTTCTCCACAGTTTCTCCCGGGAGCCCAGGAGGACTGAGAGCTTGTTTTGGCATCAAACAGTGGACAGGCTAACCCCTAAGCAGAGACCTAACGCCATTATGAAGGGGAGATGCTAAAGAGATGGTTTGGCTGCTCTTGGAGAGCTCCTGGGTTCAGCTCTGGGCACCCATGTGGCACCTTACAGCCTTCTATTCTTATAGTTCCAGCGGATCCCGCTTCCCTGGGATCTTCATAGGCACCAAGCATTCACCTCAAATACATTCATTCATGCAGGGAAAACACTCACTCAGATAAAGTGAATCTTTTTTAAACATCAGTGTCTTCATTTTCTTCGTGGAATCCAGCAAGAGACTGGGATATTACTTATTATTAATTGTGTGTGTGTGTGTGTGTGTGTGTGTGAGAGAGAGAGAGAGAGGGAGAGAGAGAGAGAGAGGGAGAGAGAGAGAGAGACAGAGAGAGACAGAGAGAGACAGAGAGAGACAGAGAGAGACAGAGAGAGACAGAGAGAGACAGAGATTATGGACAAGGTATCATTGTGTACTCCTGGCTGCTTGAACTTGCTCTGTAGACCAGGCTGGCCTCAAACTTGCAGAGATCTTCCTGCCTCTGCCTCCCAAGCGCTGTGACTAAAGGTGTGTTCCACTATGCCAAGCTGTAAAACTTTTAACTGGATTTTGAGTCATCTCGGGGATAACGCCTCTGGGCTTGTCTGTTGAGGTTGTTTGCAGGGGTACAGAAGAAAACATCCAATACCCTGTGCTAGAACTTTCCATCTTAGGACCTTCAGACAGGGTTTTTCACTGAAGCCGGAGTCAGGCTGGTAGCCAGCAAGTCTCAGACATGAAGCTCCAAAACTTTTATGTATGGAAAGAGAATTTATTCATTACCTTTACACATTCATAAATTCTATTCTTTCAACCTCATTTTTCTAGAAAATAACTTTATTGAGACGTTGTATGCATACCATAAAGTTGACCTTTGAAGTTCGTCTTCCTGACTTTGTTTCCCACAGTGCCAGTCTTCCTAGCAAGTGGATCCCAAACCAACGTTTTCTATGGGCATGGGATTTGAACTCAGGTCATCGTGGAAGAGCACTTGTGTGCTGAGCCATTTCTCGAGCCTTGGGATTAGATAGAATGTTCTATCTTATGACATTGGAGGCTGTGAGGCCCGTGGTAGAGCCTAAGAGTTTATATGTGTGAGGTACACTACCAGTTCTAAGTTGAACTGGTCTGGGTGCAGTATTAATTAAAATTCTGCACGGCGAAGCTCAGCCCAGCAGTGGCCCAGTGTGCATGCTGCCATGGGTAGTGATAGTCTCCTCCCCCTCCTCAGACAGTCTTTTAAATATCCCCATGTATTAGATGGATGGTCTGAGAGGCCTTGAAGCTCCTTCAAAAACATTATGTATGGAAAGAAAACTCTTTCCATATACTTATACTTTCATAAATTCTACCTCTGCAATATTATTTTCCTGGAAAATACCTCTATTGAAAGATGGCTCAGATACCATAAAGTTCACTCTTTAAAAACATACAGTGTTAATATAGTCAGACATTTAGTAGCTCAGATGACTGTGACTGCTACTTAACTGATGGCCATTTCCGTCCGTGACAAGGAAACATGTCTTTATTTTCTTTTTCCTTTTTCTGGTGAACAAGCTCTTCTAAGTGCCTACGTCCAAAGCACTCCACCGTGTAAGCCATGTGGTCCGTAAACCTCTGTTCTTGTTCTTCATCTGTTCTATCATTTCGTAGATATTCTCTCTGTGCGTCTCTGTCTGTCTTTCTTTCTCTCTGTCCTCATATATGTGTGTCTGTGTGTGTACATCTGAGTCCTTAGACACCAGAAGAAGCAGTTTACACTGTGTGTATTTTTCCCCGCCCACCCTCACCAAGCTCCTTGTCCTCATCTTTATGCCTTCAGTGCTTGACTATGATTTCTCTCCTCTCAGTTCATGGCACCGTCTCGTTTCCGAATCCCAGCCCATGGCCATAAGGTGACACGGCACTCTCTTGACAAGCGCTTCATTCTTTGGCTCCTACACCTTTGACTTCAGCGTTCTGTGCTTTCCTGAGTCGAGCTGCCCACTTCTATCACACTGTTTCTATTTTCTCCTCTTTGATTCTCATCGCACCATATGGTTCCTCTCCGTGTGGATAGAGTCCAGAATCTCTTCACCACTCCGATGTCCTGCCAGCTCTCCAACTCATCACTTACAACAGAACTCACACCCTGGCAGACGCTGTCTTGCTGAGTTCCTGCCACGGTGCATCCCACATCGGAAGCCGGACATCTATCACCTCTGTGTATGCCAAAGATGACAGCCATCGTGTACTCAATAGCTCTTGGCTTCCACCTTGGCTAAGGCTTTCCATCCATCATCCCTGTTTCTCCTTGTCCTCATCTAGGTCCAAGGCTTCACTCCTGTTCTCTAGACTGTCACCATCCATGCCTGTCACCCTGTCCCGTTCCATCTTACCATGGCTGCCAAGTCGTATTCATCCTCTAAAGCGACCTCTTGTTAAGTTGCTTCCCTAATCATCAAATTCCTCAAACCCTTCTGATCTCTTAACTAAGCTTTCCCATAAATCCTATCTGTCCAACTCTGCTTTTCATTGTTCCTCATGGCTTCTGTGTTATAGCATAAGCAAAACGGTGACTTTTTTTTTTTTTTAACCATGTTTCTCAGTTCTAAGCACCAACACTTCTCTGTGTTAGTTAGGGTTTTACCGCTGTGAACAGACACCATGACCTAGACAACTCTTATAAAGGGCAACATTTAATTGGGGCTGGCTTACAGGTTCAGAGGTTCAGTCCTTTATCCTTAAGGTTGGAACATGGCAGTGTCTAGACAGGCATAAGGCACGTGGAGTCGAGAGTTCTACGTCTTCATCTGAAAGCAAGCAGAATCTTGGCTTCCACCCATAGTGACACACCTACTCCAACAAGGCCACATCTACTCCAACAACTGCCACTCCCTGGGCCGATCCTATACAAACCATCACACAATCCTGTATCTTCAATCTAAAATGTCTTTTGTTTTAATGACTGTTTACACTCTCTATTTGTACATGCACATTATACATAATACTAGATTTCAACATATATATCTATGAATATATTTTAATAATAGTCACTACCCATGACCCTCTCTCGTCTTCTTCCCACTGATCCCCTCTCCCTCTCATCCCTGTCTTCGTCCCATCTTCTTCCACTTTCCTGCCTTCTCTTTGTGTGTGATCCAGTGAGTTTAGCCAGGGTTGCTTACAGGAGAATGGTAAAGGCTTTTTTACAGGAAGGAGCACTAAAGAAAATGGCGCCACCACAGTAATGCTTAACTGTCAGGCCAGATCCCAAAGAAGGGGCAGGGCCTTATGAGCTGCTTACCCTTAGCTTTATTGTCCGTACATCCTCAGGAAGTAGCCATTGACACCACTCCATCCCAGCAACTGTTCGTTGTCTATAGATCCTCTGGAAAGAGTGGGACTATAAGAGCTCTCTTTCTTACTAACAACTGGTAACTGTCCATAGATTCACAGGGAGAGTCAGACAGGGCCTCAGGAACCCATCCCACTGCAAGATGGGTTGTTTACCTCTCTCTCAGCTCTCAAGTGTTAACATTCTTTCATCGCAGTGCGATCTTGTTAAAATACATTCTGTTGCTCCTTTGGATCTTCCAAATTTGCCATCTACGTTTGTATAAGGAACAGGAAAGGACATTGTCTTCTCTTCAATTTTCTTTCCTCGTGTATGTGTTTAGTGAGGATCATTGGGCAGGACGAGGAGGTCGAGAGACAACATGCAGGTTCTGTCCTACTACAGTACTGGTTCCGGGCATGGAACTCAAGTCATTAGGCTTGGCAGCCGGTGCCTTTGCCACCTCTCAGTCCTGGATTGTTCACGCTTTGTCTTCTATTGCAGTTATTCTTGTGCTTGTCGCGTGTGGTCCTCAAAACCAGGACCTGTGCCTTTCCATTGCCACATCTCCTAACATAGCGATAGTATACCGTTGACATCAGGACTCTCAAGTGAATGTCGATGGCATAAATGAATTATTTTCACCTCTGTAAAATTCAAGAATGATACAGACTTGGATTTGGTGGGTGACAGTCATTTAAGTTACTGTCAAGATAGTTCTACATATTATGTGGGCTCAGATTTTGAGTGTATGGAAGTGTGCCTGACACCATCCATTCTCTGTATTACCCATGTTTGCAGACTTTGGAGTTCACCATTACCAGGTACTTTTCTTCGCCACATGAACTTCTCTATGATTCTGTACGCTTAGTGTCTTCTGTATGGTTTTGTAAACATGGGGTTCTCTGGATGCTCCTGCTTTAAGAACATTATACTAATAATTCAATCTGTATTGAGATAAATTGCATTCTGGGGAGTTTGGGTGGCCTAAGCCAGGACCTGGTCCAGCCTGGCCTCTTCAGTTCTGGGCGTGGCATTGAGCCGTCTTCCCTTGGAACCACTTATCTCCCTCTACTGGGAGGGGATGAGTGACTCCACCGAGTTCCAAATGGCAAGTGTCTCAAAAACAGCCAAATGGAAATTGTGATATTTCACTGAACTCAGAACCAAATCCGCATTTTTTTTCTTCTTTATAGAAACATTTTGTGTGCCACATGCCTTGGGAGCCAAGAAGAAATCATACTTTGGCCCGACACTCTACCTTGCTAAGCTTAGACACTGTAAATACCCTCCTATTCTCTCATAACATTACATATTTTCACAAATTCATCATCAGGGAGCCACTTTGTAGGTTTGGCTGGGACCAGTGAAAGACTTCATTTTCTCTTTCACGGCAACTTTTCAGTGGGTGGGGAAAGGGGTGCAATGTTTGAAAGAGTTATTTCTTCATCAAGGGATTGATGCCTGCAGATAGCCTTGTGCATAAACCAAGAAGAATGCAGAGATGGCCCTGTATACTCTAGATGCCTAGTCTTCCTTGGGGAATATGAGTAAAATAGAGTAGTAGAGTTCTTATGTTGAAACACACACACACACACACACACACACACACACACACACACAGAGAGAGAGAGAGAGAGAGAGAGAGAGAGAGAGAGAGAGAGAGAGAGAACTGGGGATGTAGCTGAGAAGTAGAACACTTGCCCAGAACCCCCAATGATAGGCTAGGGACATAAATCATTGGGAGAACATATTCCTAGCATGAAAAAAACTTGAATTGCATCCTACCAAAGACACACACTACATAAAAAATAAAAAGATTATTAGACCTTCTCATCCCGTGACATTCTGATTGGGTATTTCTGGGTTAAGACTCGTTCTTTACAGGTTTGTAGGCATATATCACCACGTCCTAAGTAGGTGTCCCTCTTGGTTTGCATACATACCTTATATGATGACTTTGAGCTCCCGATCTTCCTTCCTCCATTTTAGTGGTTCTGCAGGCATGTACTACCACACGTAGAGAGGAGGCCAGAGAGGAGGACTGTTGGCTTTGTTTTGTGTTTCGTCAAGAGTTCTCATCTCCAGTTTCTTCTGCTGTCATCCAGCGTGTCTTTCCTTAGCCCTGCTTCCTCCCTGCTCTAATCCTGCTGCCTCATCCCCAAGGACCTCATCAGTCCCAGTTCTAGGCAGCTTATCACAAAGAACTTCCTATCTTCCCTGATAAAGCTTCTTCTGGGAGATACTTCCCTGATTCATGACATTATTAAGGGGCTGATGACACGTAGTTCATATGGTTCAGTGTTTGCCTTTCAAGGGTGGGGATCTGAGTTTGATCCCCAGAACCCACATTAAGAAAAAGAAACGAAAGAAAGAACAGAAGAAAGAAAAAAAGTAGGTGACTCAACCTTGTAGATACCTCAAGCTGTAATCTTAGCACTGGTGGGGAGGCAGGAACAAGTGGACCTCAGGCTTGCTGGAGAGCGTGCCTAACTGAATTGGTGTGGCCCAGAAGATGGACAGTTCTTGAGGGATGATAGCTAAGGTTAACCTCTGACCTACACTTGCGTGTATCATTGCATGTACACACGTGAAATAAGTTCAGTGTTTCAAGGTGTGTGTGTGTGTGCGTGTGTGTGTGTGAGCACACACTCACTTCCACACATGTGCTATAGAGCACGTACAGAAGCTCCGTGGATTCCGTTCTCTTCTTCTACATTATGAGTTCTGGGAGGCCGACTCATGGTTGCCAGGCTTCCGTGTGAAACACGTTTACCAGTCCACGGACAATGGATATTTTTAAAGACCCAATTAGTTGCATTGATCGCTTTCAAAAGTAGCCAGATGCTTTTGCAGCCTCCCGATTCCGCCAACCTTGCAGTTCTGCATGTTCTGCAACTATCCGTACAGCCTCAGGTAGAAGCTTCCTGATGCTGAGGCCTGGCCTACTGTCTTCCCCACTCCCTGTTCCCTCAGCCTAGGAAACTACCCAGCCCATTGGAAACACTCTCTTTTTTTTTTTTTTAATGAATGACAGCACAGACTCATCCCAGAGCCATAATCTCCGAAAACATTTGCGCATGTTTCGAGTTCTGTGGCTGCGAATATCTTACAAACATTTTCCAGATTTAATTGAGGCTTTCTGGGAAGCCTTGCTGTGTTTTTTTATTCCTTGCAAAAATAGAAGGTCGTTACCAGGAAGTCTTCGCATACCATATTTATCTGGTGAGTTTTGAAAATACTGAGTCATGGGACTAATGACTCAACATAGTATTTTCCAAACTGTGAGATAATCTTTGGACTTTGCGAGATTATTATATTAAGTGTACTTCGAGCGTGTCAGTGAAGAAAAAAAATAAATAAAAAAAATGCCTGTATTTTCACATTAGAACTCAGAGAACATCTGTTGAGTATTGGAAAGAACATATTTTGAAAAGCAGCCGATGCGTGCTCCACCTGCTTCTGCCTGCTCACCGTGGCAGGTCCTTCTGATAAGATTGTGTGGGGACACCCCAGCTTTCACAGACCCACTGTTGTTTGGCAACTCGCTGTCTTCCAGACATTGCTTGCACTGTGTGTGTGTGTGTGTGTGTGTGTGTGTGTGTGTGTGTTTTCTTGCCTGCGCCTGCCTGCCTGCATGTGGAAACCAGACGTCTTCTTCAGTCACTCTCTACCTTGTTTTTGAGGCAAGGTCACGGGGCCTAGACAGGCTAGGTTCCCTGGCCCCTGAGCTTCAGGAAGTCTGCCCCTGCTTCTGCAGCGTTGTAGTTTAGCACGGCGATTAAAAGGACACACCGCTGTGCCCAGGTTGTTTATGTGATTTCTGGAGATCGCACACATCTTCTGGTGTGCTGGGAATGCAGTGCAGTGAACAGAGCGCTTGCCTTGAGTGCACAGCGCAGGGCGTGTCCCCAAGCACCTTATACACCAGGCGTGTTAGCATATCCATGGAATTCCAGCACTAGGGAGATGGAGGCAGGACACTCAGGAATTCAGGCTCATCTTTGTTTGCATAGCCAATGAGGTCCTCAAGGTGGTCCAGCAAATACTTGGCCCACTGAGCTGTCTTCACCACCCTCTTCCTGTCATCTTTAAAAGCCATTCACCCTTCTGATGACAGGCCCCTGTGAGAAGTTTCTGGTTTTATGGTGGGATTAGAGAAGAGACCAATTTCTGGGTGACTCGGAACCATGGAGGATGGGGTGGCAGGGTTTGCCAGTACAGCTGTTCTCACCACCAAGGAGCCCTTGGCTGGAAGCTGGGCTCCTCCTAACAGAGACAGCAGCCCACCCCTGCTCTCCAGGCGCTGGTTCTCACCTCTTGTCAGCTTTTCCCCTCTCCCATCTCAGTTGGTCTCGTTAGCACTCTTCCGTACTGAGTAAGCACCATATGTCTTCTTCGAGAACTCGTTTCTGGAGTTTCCCAGCCAATGTGTGCTGACAAGGAAGGGAGGAACATGGTGTCCTGCCAGCCGCCAGTCCTCAGCAGAGTGGCCAGTTTCAGAGTCCTGCCTTCCGAGGTTCCTCTGCCCCACAGGTGCGGTGTGTCCGGAGGGGTGACCCCAGGTTCCTCTGACAACTTTAGGATTCCCAGGATGTAGCCTTCTGTGTGCTTGGCTCTTGTGAATAGCAGAAAAGTAAGGCTAGAGTCTTGTTTAGCATTTAGTCCTCTGGCAGGCTGGACCACACATGGTACTCTTCCTTCACTTTCTTGGAACTGTTGTCGAAGATCATGAAAGAGGAATCGGGGGTTGGAGAAGTAGCTCAGTGCTTAAGTGCACCTCTTCCAGAGGACCTGGGTTCAGTTCTCACATCCTCGTCGAGCAGCTAACAGCTGCCTGTAACTCCGGTTCCAGCATATCCATGCTCTCTCTGGTCTCCTCGAGCACTGGCACCGCCTGCACATGCCCACACAGAGATGCCAATGCTCGCATAATTTTAAAGGTGGGGGCTGGGCTCTCGCTCTCGCCTTTCATTGTTCTCATCCGGCTCCCCCGTGCCAAAGAAAAATAATCGGCAAATATGTTCTGCTTTTGAAAGAGTTTGGTGTCTGTAATTCTGAGCTCGCAACTCCCCGTTCAGCCTTCAGTGCTTGTCTCCTTTGAAAGCCCGGTTGTTGAGCATCCAATTTGTCTCTTTTCTTCTTCACTTTGCTGCTCTTTTCTTGCACTGGGGCTGTCTCTTTATCAAGAACAGACAGAGGGTGAGCCCGTGACACCTCAAGGCAAGCAGCAGCTTGAAGCATTTTCTGGATTTCACCTTGACATCCTTTCAACAGAGAAGAAAAGCAAGGGTTGAGGACCTGTTCTATTCATTTAGGAATCAGCAGCTGCCTCTCAAAGCTGCTCCCACAAACAGCCCGGTGGGTTGTTACTGCATGATGCTTGTCTCCCTCAGGTTTTCTTAGTTGCCTTGAAAGGACAGCCATTTTCAATTCCCTTAAGAACTTACCTGGTGCTGGCATGTGTGCACGAGTATGCACATGCATGCGTGCATGTGCGTGTGTGTGTCTTGGTTGCTTTCGAACCAAATATCATCATCCATGTTTATGTTAATCATAAGGGGTAGGAATATGGCTCAGTGCTGGATCAGAGTGCCATAGCCAGAATACACACACACACACACACACACACACACACACACACACACACACACACACACACACACACACACACACACACACACACACACACACACACACACACACACACACACACACACACACACACACACACACAAATAAATGTAAAGGCCCAGCATAGTAAAGAGTCTCTCAACCCCAGTTCTATGGTGGCAAAGACAGGCAGATCCCACTTGATGCCTGATTTTAACAAGCGTGTGCTACTCTGCAGACATTCATTTCTCTTTAGGCAACTGTAGTCATAAGTCCCATCTTCCCCCTGAGAAAGGGAGGTCTCAGCAGGCGTGAGTCCATTCCTAGATGATCTCTAGTAAGTTCGAAGGGGTTATATATATACTTCTACAACGACTAGATCATTGGTTTTTGGAGATTGGCATGTGCAGTGAGTACGTGGGAGAGGGTAAGAGACAGGGTGGCCGCTGAGTTCCAGGGTGGTGAGTGTGAGGTAATGATTTGATGTGGTGATCTGACGTGTTTCCCTGATCATAAAGGACTACCAGGTGGCCAACATTGCCAGATGCCTGCTGGTCCTTTTGTGTGGTTACTCTCATGCCTTAAAAGGAAGGCCTGATCTCACAGGAGAGAAGAAAACTGGGTTCAACAACCTTAACCAAACCTGTGTTTGCTCAGATCACTGCATGGGTCCGTTATACAGGTACACACGTGTGCTCGTGTGTGTGCAGGCTGAAGGGCAACTCTCGAGGTTACTCCTCAGGCTCTATCCTCCTTCTTTTCGAGACAGGGTCTCTTACCGATCTGGAACTCATCAAGTCCATGGCTAATAAGGGAACCCCAGAGACCCTCTTGTCTCCTCCTGGGATTGTAAGTCCAGTGTGTCGTGTCTGACTCTCTCTATACCTAACGGAGCTTTAAGGGTCTGACTGAGAACTTCAAGCTTGCAAGGCAACCAGTTTACCCACTGAGCCAGCTCCACAATGCTCAGATCTTAGATGAAGAATCATCTCTTATTTATACCCAAATTGTCCCATCTTCAAAGCCCAAGTGCTATTCTTTCCTGCTTGCCTATCAGGAGCTGTAATCAGGTCAGGGCTGGGATCATCTGTGGTCCCCAGTCTTACCGTGAAAGACTGGAAACAGATGCGCCATTCTTTCAAGTGGTCCCAGAAACCAGATGCATGAGTGACAAGGCAGCATGGGCCATGATGGCTTCCCACAGTTGCTTCTGTTGTTCCTAGTGATTCAGGGATCATAGCTGTTTGCAGTCTATGTGCTTCTAGATCGAGTCCTTAGTTCTAGCACTCTATACGTCATGGAACTTTTCAAGATTATGTATTTGTTTGTTTATTTGTGGAGATCTCTTACCTTGCTACCTGTGCTGCAAATACATATCGTAACACCTATTCCATTTTAACTTTTTGTTATATTTTTAATATTTTATTTGTTATATTTTAATAGTTACTTCAGTACGTCATCATTGCGTTGTAAGTCTTAGGTTTGTTTTAAATGAAAGTGTTTTTAACTCTCAGCCCTGTTTATCTTAAAAGTACAGGAAATCATATATATATATATATGTATATAAAATACACACAGGCACGAGTAACATGATATATATGTATATACTTACTGAGAAATCTAGAAGAAGTAGATGAATTTCTACATGCATATGTCCTACAGTAATAAAACACGGATGAGATAATCAAGTTAAAAGCAGATCTGTAACAAGCAGTAAGGTGGGAAGAGTAATGAGAAGTTTGCCAACTGAAAGGTTCAGGTCGAGATGTCATCACTGGTGGGTTTTCCCAGACCTTCAAAGAACCAATACCCACTGCTACTGACTCTCTTCCCGAGGCTAGTGCTTGTCTGATACCAGAACGCGATCAGCAGCAGCACAAAAGATAGTTACAGAATAATATACTGTAGAACATAGATGTAGAATCCTCTGCATGTGTAAACAATCCTTTTACAAAAAATACTCTATTTTATAAATATTAGCATTAATTGATAAATTAATATTTTATTAATTTCATACACATTATTCTGATCTCCTTCCCACTTTTCCTAACTCTTCCCAGGTCTGGGCCCTTTTTATCCTCCCTCCCAGCTTCATGTTCTCCTCCCCCTCCCTCTCCCACAATCCACTGAGTCCAATTTGTACTGCCTGCATCTTCCTGAGTGTGAAGCTGTCCGCTGGGGCATGGTCAATCTTCTAAGGACCAAACCCTTAAACTCTTTTAAAGTTATAAACTCAAATGGCACCACAGTTGGAGGCGGGGGCTCGAGAGGCCTCCCTGCCTCAGGCTGGAATGTTGACCGGCTTGATCTTGTGCAGGCAACCGCAGGTTCTGTAAAATCACCTGTGCCAGAGTCCTGCCATGTCCTGTATACAGTTCTGGATGCACAAGCATGTGTGCAAGCATTTGCAGATACTGTTCTCCTGATCTCTGGACTCTTTTCAGTTGCTTCATAGTGTCTTTCAATAAATAAAATTTTGGGGGGGGGGGTTTCTCTGTATGGCCCTGACAGCTTTGAAACTCACTTTGTAGACTGAACTGGCCTTGAACTCAAAGATTAGTCTCCCTCCACTTCCTGAGAGATGGGGTGAAAGGTGTGTGTACCACTGCCCAGCCTTTGGTTTGATTTGGTTTGGTTTGGTTTTATGGGTTTTATTTTTAATATTTTAATGAAACCCAATTCACTCATCTTTTCTTTTATATATTATACTCCCCGGACCATAAAGGGTTTTCACTGTGTTTTTTTTTTTTTTTTTTTCCTTTTTTTTTTTCCGGAGCTGGGGACCGAACCCAGGGCCTTGCGCTTGCTAGGCAAGTGCTCTACCACTGAGCTAAATCCCCACCCCCACTGTGTTTTTCTCTAGGCATGGCTTAACTTTCTTTGCACTAAACTCTATGATCCATTTTGAATTTGTTTTTTGAATCTTCCTCAATGATGTTTATTATTATGCAATGCGATGCCCACACCACCCAGCCCATCTGGGTCAGCCTTTAGGATGTTTGCAGGTTACTTAGGAGCATGTAGGTCACTGGTATCATTTCATGTCACTTTCTTCCTTCTTCGTTCTACTGTAAATGGAGGGACTCTTCAACAACTGTCAAATACCAAAGCCTTCCCCATTACAGATGTGTTCCCTACACCCTTGCCACTCCAGAGTGACTAGAAGTTTCCCTTTCAATGTCAATCAACTATGTAGAACATTCCTTCATGGAGAGGCTCAAGTTCTCTGAACATATTCAGTAGCGTTCCCATGAGGGCCTTTGTGAAGAGCACAGATCCATAACCCTTGCTCCTCATCAAGTGAGCGGCTCCACTCATCCCCTCCCATTGCCACAACAGCCAGTATACATGGCAGACCCCTCAATAGCACACAGGAGAGGTCTAGGGATCCAGAACCCATAGACAAGAAATGGTAAAAGGGTCAGGAAATATGTATGTTACGGATCCAGAGGATATGTGTAGATAGTTTGTAATGTTTACTGTCACAGAATACACACAAACCGATAATGTTAGAATTTGTCAAAACATGTGAACTCACAAATATACATAGCAGTATCGATAGTTAAGAGAAATGTAAATGAATGTAAAAGATAGGCTGTGTTTGAGGGATAATCAGGGGGCATGGGAAGAGGATTGTGGGTAGGGGTGACCGGGAGGAGGGCAATGAGCAGGATGTAAAGTGATTAAGTAATAGCAGCAGCAGCAACAACAACAACAACAGCAACAACAGGTAGGCTATGGAGATGCTCAGTTCACTAAAGTGCTTGTCTCGAAAACATGAGGCCTGAGTTTGGATGCCCACACCCTTGTGGAAAAGCTAGTCTTGGTTGCACACATCTTTAATTCCAGTGCCTCGGGCCTGGGAAGAAGGTAGGCCTATCTGTGGAGCTTACAGGCCAGTCTAGTCTACTTAGTGAGCTCTAAGCTCAGGAGAAGCATGGTGGGCAGCATTTTAAGGAATGACAGCTGAAATTGTCCTCTGTCTCCCATATGCACAAGCAAACCATTGAACATGTGTGCACATGGAAATTCAAGAAAGACCACTGCATAAGGTGACTGCAGGATGCACTGCCTAAGGTGACTGCAGGATGCACTGCATAAGGTGACTGCAGGATGCACTACATAAGGTGACTTCAGGATGCACTGCCTAAGGTAACTGCAGGATGTACTGCATAAGGTGACTGCAGGATGCACTGCCTAAGGTGACTGCAGGATGCACTGCATAAGGTGATTGCAGGATGCACTGCATAAGCTGACTGCAGGATGCACTGCCTAAGGTGACTGCAGGATGCACTGCCTAAGGTGACTGCAGGATGCACTGCATAAGGTGACTGCAGGATGTACTGCATAAGGTGACTGCAGGATGCACTGCCTAAGCTGACTGCAGGATGCACTGCCTAAGCTGACTGCAGGATGTACTGCATAAGCTGACTGCAGGATGCACTGCATAAGGTGACTTCAGGATGCACTGCATAAGGTGACTGCAGTATGCACTGCATAAGGTGACTGCAGGATGTACTGCATAAGGTGACTGCAGGATGCACTGCCTAAGCTGACTGCAGGATGCACTGCCTAAGCTGACAGCAGGATGCACTGCACTGTACAATGCTTTTGTAGCTTCTCCGCTTGCTCTGGCCGTCGGCTCAAGTGTTTGGAGTATCACCTTCAGTGGAGAGAAGATACTGATTTTCCAGGTGAAGAGCTAGTTCTCTCTCCCCACAGCCCCCCAATAATTGTGTATTTCGTCCAGAGTGATTTCTCCTTGCGCCCACATAGTATTTCAGTATAGATAATACAGACAGCATATGCGTATGAAACTATATACAGTCCATAGAAGTGTATTCAAAGCTAAGTTTGGAGAAATATAATACCTTGTTGACTTTTTAAATCCATTTTACATACATTTTGGCGGGGGAGGGGGTCAGGCACAGGGAGTCACCAGAACCTAGTGGACAATTTGTAGGAGTCAGTCCCTCTCCAACCCCCATGCCCACCAAGGGTTAAAACCCAGGCCTCACTTTGCTTGGAGGCAAATGTCTCTCTGCTCAGTCCTGGTGAGCTGTCTACCCTCTCGTGGGTATTTTAGCAGCAGGGGACCAGGAACTTAAGTGTCTCTATTCCCTGAGTCATTCAAGGCTCAATTGTAGTTAGAGTCAAGGACTCCGAGGTATAGGAGCCTGTGTTTGACTCTCAACAACTGTTTGACAACCTTGTGGGAATCGATACCATTAAAGGTCACCTCGAGGAGCCTTTGACACATCTGTGCCTAAAACAGACTCATCCAAATCACTGCTCTCAGGAGGCAGAGGCAGATGGATCTCTGTGAGTTCCAGCGTGGTCTATATAGAAATTTCCAGACCAGAGATAGATATAGAGTGATAGCCTGGCTCAAAGAAGGTAAACCATTAAGCAAAACAAAAACAAATTCAAAACTATCAGTATCTCGTCTTTGTGCCTTGGATTCTTTGTGTGTGTGTGTGTGTGTGTGTGTGTGTGTGTGTGTGTGTGTGTGTGTGTGTGTGTGTGTGTGTGTGTGTTGGAGGAGGAATTATATACATGAATGTTTCACGTTAAAGCCAGAGTACAGCTCGAGATATCATTCCTCAGGTGCCACCCACCTTATTTCTTGACCCAGTGTCTGATATTTACTGGGGAGTAGACAGCCAGGGAGCCCCAGGGATCTGCCGTAGTCTCCACAGTGCAGAGATTGCGAGTGTGTTTCAGTATGTACACCCAACCTCATGGGTTTTTGACGTGAGTTTGGGGGCTAGAGCTCAGATAGGTCCTTGTGCTTACAGAGCAAGTACTTTACTGACTCAGCCATTTCCCCAGCCCCGTGGTCTACCACACCCCATGCTGGCATTCTGTCTCAGAAGGTCCCAATTCCAGCAGGTGATGGCGATTGATCAGGCGGAGTCGGTGAGCTGTCCAGGACCCAGACAGCTTGGAATGACATGGCTAGCGAAGAAGTGGGGAGCACCCTTGGGAAAGGCAGTCAGCAGCAGCAAGCTGCGACGAGGGGGAGCATGATCCGCGTGCTGTGTGACCATGACAAGCCTCAAGGACTTCAAGTCCTGTCACCTCTTCTCTCCCACCTTCCCCTGGAGAGAGACCTGGGTGCCCAAACCACTCAAGCTTTCGCTGTATCAGACTCACCTGGGAGCTTGTTAAAAAAAACCACACGTACCTTGGGCCCTTCCCACACCCACTCAATCCTGGTCTGTAGGACAGGGTCAAGGCATCTGTATTTTTAACAAGCTCCCCAGATGATTCTAATGTGCGCCCAAGTTGAGAAACCACCGCTTTAGAAGGTTAATCTGGCAACACTGTGCAAGATGGATTGGATCCCAGAGAGCCTGGAGGTTCAGAACCACCAGGCAGCAATTGCAACAACAACCCCGGCAGGAGATAATGAGGTTGGGGGCTATGGGAGTGCAGGGGGAGAATCAGATATGGGAGGCATTTTCTGATAAGCAGTCAGCAAAGACCTGGGTAACCGATTTAATGAGGAATGCAGTAGGTGAGAAGGGACCTCACAAACAATGTCAGGGTTTAGAGAAACAGGCCTCCAAGGTGAAGGGATGAGTCACGGAACCTGCCTGGGGAGCTTATTCACAGAACACCTCATCACCCTGGTCCTCACCTTTCACACCTATCTCCTCCCCCCCTCCCTGCTCTGGAGCGGGAGGGAGGGCCATTCCTGCAGTTAGGTGGCGGGAAAGATTTCCCAGGTGACCTCATGGTTAAGAGCCCCTGGTTTTAATGCCTGTGACAGTCCTGTTCCCAAAGTAAGCACAGGAGATGATGAGAGCTGAAGGAGGAGTGGAAGGGGAGATCTCTGTTTAGATCTGACATCAGTGCATTTCATACTGGACCAGATCCTCCCGTTCAAAATTCATTAGCGCATCCGGAGACTGAGTGACAGGCTTTTACATACTTTTCACCCTCCAGGTTTCTGATGAGCTCCTAACCCTTCCTTTTCTGACCCAGAATGACCAAACAGAAGAGTTTCATAGGGTTGATTTTTTGTTTGTTTGTTTTTCTTTGGTTTTTTGATTGGTTAGTTGGCTGGTTTGGGGGTGGTGGTGATGGTGATGGTGGTTGTGGTGGTGGTTGTGGTGGTGGTGATGGTCATCATCATCTTCATCGCCATCATCATCATCTTCATCACCGTCGTCATCATCATCATCATCATCATCATGGGCCACAGAGTTGACTAACTGGGTGAAGGCACTTGCTCTGAAAGCCCAGTGACCTGAATTGGAGTGTTGCAGCCCACATAGAAGTGGAAGGAGAGAACGCCACAAAATTGTCTTCTGACCCCAGCCCATGACACTTACACCCACACACATATGTGTGTGCAACGTTCCACACAATAATAACAATAACTAATATTAACGTAAAATGTAAACTAAAAAAAATGTGCTTTGGGGTCCTTGCTACCCTCAAAGGTTCATTCACCCTGCCTATACTTTTGGATACCATGCTTTGAACAGATGGCGGTGCCCAGCAACTGACCAATCTTCACTAAAAGAAAACAGATCAGATGAACACGTGTGTTAAGCTAGGAAGTGAAGACACTCAGAATCTTGGTCCTTAGCAGCACTGTGATAAGGCTTCGCTATCCTGACCCCGGTGGAACTCCACAGTGACTGTAGCTGCTCAGATGAAAGGGAGTTGCACAAGAATTTTAGATTTTTGAATAGCCTCAGGGGTTTTCTTACTTGATCCCAGAAGGATACTGGGGCATCATGAGAGTGGCCTATGACACGGAGCACAGTTGGTAAAGGGATGGCCACTCACACAAAACCCTGGGCTCCGTCCCCGGTGTTCAGCAGGTACGCAACACACCCGTAAGCTCAGCATTTTGGAGGTGAGGGCAGAAGGAATTCAAGGCCATCCTTGGCTACATAGTGAAGTTGAGGACAGCCTGGTCTACATGAGAGAGACAGTGTGCAAAGGAGAAAGAAAGAAGATAGGAAGGTAGGTAGGACACTCCTAAGTATCTAGAGAATCCCGTGGGTTACCAGGAGAGAGAATTTTGAGTTCCTATATGGAAGGCGGACAAAAAGGCTGTAGGGGGGTACCCTATCTGAACTTCCTTTTCCTAGTGTAAAGAAACGATGGTGACAGCACTTACTGAAACTCCTTTTAACTCCAGTAACTATGAAGGTACCATTAGAGCACCTAGTGTGTAAGTGACCCCCTCGCTAGTGCTTGGTGGAATGATTATGAATGGGTTTCATAGAAAACATGCTTTCTCTTGCTTGTGCCTGAAAATCACTTCTCATTCAGATTTCAAGTGTTTTTCCCCTGAAGATTGGAAATCATCTTGTCAATAACTTATCTTCTCCAAGGCATTTAGATCACTACTAGGGCTTGCTGGGTGAGCCCGAAACCAGGTTTCCATAGGGGGAAAAAAATGCCCTCTAGTCTTTACCAACAGAATTTTACTGAGCCCCCTTGGGAAAACATGGTCTTCCCAGACCCTTCAGTCACGAAATGGAAAGAAGGTGTAGGGAATTCTGAAGCCTTGCGAACAACACTCTGCCATTTCCTGCCATTTCCGCTCCAGGCAGAGACACAGCCGAGGAGATCGTGGGAGTCTATTCTCTCCACCCAGGATTTGAACCCATGTCTTTGGACTTGGTGGCAAAGTACCTTTATCCCCTGAGCCATCTTGCCCGGTTGCTAATTTAAACTCGATCTCCTTGGAATAAAACACAGAAAGACTCTGACCTTCAGGTCATTGTATCCTGAGCTGTCTGTTGGCACCTGTGCGCCTGCCATAGCCAGGAACCTCCTTCCCAGAGGCACCCCCAGTATAAAAGTCATGCTAGTACTGGAGTCTTGGGGCTTCAATCTGCTTTCTTCTTCCTGCGTTCTCAAGGAAAGAAACTGTTATGAGGGTCGGCTGTGTGGGGGCATCTCTCTGGTTTCCTGTGCGGTCTTCCCGAGCCCAGCCACAAAAGAATAAATAACGAGGACTTGGCAGGATGGTTTGATGCAAAATTCATTGCAGCTTGGTTTGTATTCTGGACAGTTTGGGTCCTGTTGAATGTGGGTGGAAATCGCAGGCCTTTCAGATCAACTCTTGTGTTTAAAGGGAGGCTTTGGAAGGAGATCAAAGCTGTCAGACTTCCGGCTTGATTCTTACAGAACTGATTTGAAGGAAGACTTGAAAACATTCACACCCAGGTTTGAAAACAAGATGCAGGAATTGGTCCAGAAAGCTTGGTGACACGAAAAAGCAGTTGTAAGAGAATTTGCTTTTGTTTTGAGGGTGTGGCTTTTCTTTTTATTTAAAGAAAAAGAAATCCTCAGTGTCTTCAACATATTTTATCCCTCCTTACTCTCCCTGTTTTCCTTAATGCTTTCCTTGTTTTAGAACGCTATGTAAAATTCAAGTGGAAATCTATCATCTGTTTCTGTCCTCTGGCTTTTAGCGGGCATGGGGTCTTAAAGAAAAGAGCAGAATTCATGAGTGATATCAGGACAGGAACTCATTGAAGCACCTGAAGCAGAAACCATAAAAGAGTGCTGCATACTGCCTCAAAGGCTTCTGTTGAGCTAATTTTGTTATATACGTCAGACCCCCTTCCTAGGGAATGGTACTGCCCACAGTGGGCGGGGCCATCCTATATTAGTTAATCAAGACCATTCCTGCACAGTCTGAATTTTTCCTTTCCAAATGTAAGACACACTTTACTTTCACGAAGTGTTTCCAGAAGACCAGGAATCCTAGCCATAGTTTGCATGTAACTATGCACCCAGTGGCATCCCAACCCAGCTAAGAGGAGCCAATAGTGTGCAAACTCACAGAATGGATAATCACTTGTCTTATCACATCATGGTAGTGTTTTCCTTCTCTGATTTTAGTTGAGTGCCAGGAAACCCAAATGAGGGACTGGGTGTGTGTCTCACTGACAGAGTACATGCTTGGATCCCCCCGCCCCCCGCCCACCCAGTGAGGGACCGAGGATGTAGTTCAGTGCCTAATGCTCGTGTGACTCTACGCTCAATCCCAACCACACAGAAACAGAAGAAGGAAACAATATTCTGTTTGCTGCATGTTGCTAAGCTGAGGCGGTGTGGTCTGGTGCACAGAGGAAGAGTCAAACACAGTCCACTGTTTGAGGGGGGGGGGTTCTGTAACCTCTTCTCTAACTGTGACTTCTACCCCAATCCAGCAGGAGTTGGACAGCACCAACACGTTTAGACATGGACCCAGCAGTTATCGGTAAAGTGTACACATGGAACATGGAGTCCGTGGGAACTTCCCTGGCATGCTAACCTGAAGGAGTCAGAGAAAGCCCGTAGTTCAGACAAAGGTGCGAACAGACGATATCTGCTGTCTGTTGCTGGAAATTGGAGAGCTCTTCAGTTAACACAGAAAGCTTATGTTTTGTGGTTTGGTTTTTTTTTTTTTTTTTCCTCCAAGAGAGACAAGAGAGAGGGAAGATACTCGAGGTAGCATTGCATACCATGAAACTATATTTATGTGCTAAGACAAGCAATTGATGTTGTTCTATAAAATTTAGTAAACACCGCCTCCCTGCCCTTTCAGATGTCACTCAGAATCCAGAATCATGAAATTTTATAGAATCGCTGGTTAGAAAGGGGTCCCCACTGGGAGCAGATGCCAGCTCCGTCTTCATAGACGCAGAGAAAGTCCTGACATGTTTCACGCCGTTCATACGTGGAAGTCTGTGAAATGGAAAGGAAAACAGCTTTCTCTGTCAACCTGTCACTGATAGAGGCTTTCACATTCCATCAGAGTGACTAAACTTTAAAGCTGTTCTCCGGTGCTCAGTATCACTCAGAAGTCCCAAGTGTGATCGGATTGATAGCGCCCCAGCACATGATAGAAGACCAGAAGCATTTTGTGGCACGATATTAAAAATTCATTCCCAGACCCGATAAAGCGTGGTTGACAAAAGCGTGAGGAGGAATGAGGTGGGGTGAATGTCTTCATGCTTTATTGCTCTTGATTTCTCTACACAAAATAAATAGACAGAGTGAACTAAAAAAAATCTCTTCTTTATGAAGGTGGGATCCTGGCGGCTGAAGGCCTGCTCATAAAAACCTTCTCCGCCACGGAACCCAGCAGGACTCGGGGTAGGCGGCGGTGGGGATTTATGGCTGGTGAGCGTGTTCCTGTTGCAGCCGTAGTGAATATGTAAAGGTTGCATTCATGAGGTCCGCTGGTACTCAAGATTCAAGAAAGAAGACACTTGTCTTTCTACAATTCCGGGGCAGGGAGGGAAGGGAAACCAGGAGGGTGGATTTAGTGGTAGCTGTGGTTTGCTGGCAGTTCTGCCCACAGAAAGGGTTTAAAATAAAATTGGGCTTCATGTGTGCCCTTTGCACCTGACATCTTACTTTGGAAGAGAAAGATTGGGGAGAACCAGGCTGCTGAGATGGCTTAGCAGGAAAAGTTCTCATCCCCAAGCCTTATGACCTGAGCTAGATGGATAGGATCTATATAGGAGAAAGAGGGAACTTCCGCTGACCTCTGTACATACTGCCTGGCCTCCAAACACATGCATGCATGCATGTATGCACATGCACAAGAACACACACACACGCACACACACACACACACACACAGTATATTAATACATAAAGCCTTTAAAGGCATAACCAACACAACCTCTGATTTCATCTGTCTCCTTGGCCAGGGCTACCTGCACTTCTCTGACCCATGACCCCATCTTCCCTCTGTCCTCCTCCTTCTCGGGGGTGGGGATGGGTTGGAGGGGGAGGGCATTGTGTGCCAGAAGCATTCAGTGCCATAGCAGGACAGAACGGCTCATTGGTTTCAGACATTAAGTTTTCTGCTGAAAGCCCGCTCAGAGCTGGTGTGACAAATGGATTTTACCTGCTGCTTGAGAATGAGGATCCATCCCACCGCTTGCTCACAAAAGCCCTGTCCCCCCCAATCTTGCAGAGCTCAACCCCAAGAGCAGGGAACAGAGATCTGCCCTGAGGCACCATCTGTTTTTGTCGGCATATATGTCAGCCCCTCCAGTTGCATCTGCTGAGGAGAACTGTGAACTTGATGAGTTGTTGGGAGGCAATGTTTGGTCTTCCCTCCCCTCACCCCCCACCAGCCTCTCTGCTAGCCTTTCCTGGCTGGGCTGCTGGGCTCCTGGTGTGGATCTGCAGGATCTGCCTCTCTAGCCTCATCTGTATCAATTGAAAATCAGTCACTGGGAGCGTGTAGCAGGCAACAGGGACCCCCGGGCATGTCCCAGTGACATCAATTCTTCTTCTGTTTTGGTAGTTCAGGAAACAATTTAAAAAAAAAAAAATCCCGTGCATTCCGGGGAGGATTTTCAAATAAATCAGCTGATAGCTGATACCGCGTAGCTTCTCCGCAGCAAAGCAAAAAACGAGCATCCCGGCCACATCTGTGTACAGCGCGCTGAAATAAAGAAATTAGCCATGCGTCACCTCCAGTACAGCAAGCAGCTGGCCTGTGCTGAACCTTTCCAGAGGACCCAAAAGCTACTGATTTGTTTAGTTGTCAGCCTCCTTATGGACATCAAGGGCTTCGCGCATGTGCCAAAAATCGAGCTGGCCAAAAATCAGTTAAGTTCCGGGATCATCCAGACGCTGATTAAACGTAGCCACGGCCAACGTGCTTTTTCAGAACAAAGCTGACACGGCGAGCTAGACGCGGGGCCTGCAGAGGGTCGTGGAAGATGTAGGTTTGGAGTGTGGAGGGATGGCACAGCCATTAAGAGCTTGGACTGCTCGGTGGTTCGGAGCACTGGCTGCTCTTCAGAGGACACAGGTTCAACGTCCAGCACCCACATGGCCGCCATGACTGTCAGTAACTTCAGGCCATGTAACTTCAGTTCTAGGGAGTTTGATACCCTCATACAGATTCGCATGCAGGCAAAACAGCAATGCACGTGAAATAAAAATAGGTAAATTGAAACACAAAAACCGTTGAGTATTTTCCGCGTTTGTAAGGGGCTCACGCTGGGCAGTTCTCAACTGTCGGTAACTCCCACTTCAAGGGCCCTGGCCTCGGTGGACGTGCGTGTTCATGCACAGACACCTACCTGGACCCATAAAAGTAAATCATTCTTTAAAAAAAAAAAAAAACTAAAAGAGGATGAAAGTAGGAATGGCAGTGGACGTAGTAAGAAGGGTTGCCAGAGTTTGGTAGTTTCAGGCTGTTAATCAGAAGGGTCCTTCCACTCTCCATAGACAAATGTGCTAATGTGGAACTTGTTAATTACCCTTAATTACAGTTCTTCCCACGTCAGCCTTCCCAACATCCTCTTCGCCACCTGTACTTGAAGGGATTTCAGGTCCTACCAGTTTTCTGGGAAATAAGAACCAGCATTCTTGTTACGGTAGCGTGACGAGCAAGGCATGGAGGTGCTATGTGCCTGTGATCTAAGCACTGAGGAGTCTGATGAGTTGGGAAGATCCCTGAGCCTTCCAGGTCAATCTGGGCTATAGAAGTGGGATTCCTGTTAGTCTAGTCTACTGTGTGAGAGACCATGTCTTACAAGGATAGCAAATGAAATGAGTAATGAAGACTAGCATACCCTAAAACAGCTAAAATCCTAGCCTTCCCCCTCAGATAGAAACTGATACTCTCCCCCAATACATGTTGAAATGCTAAATCTCTATTTTATATATATATATATATATAAACAGTCACATGCAATGTGATTTTTCATCAATTCTCAGTGGGTTTTCCCCCTAGGAAGGTGCTGAACCTGGGTCCTTTGGAAGTGTCCCTAAACGCTGAGCCATCCCTCCAGCACCGCAAGTGTTAATTTATATAAAAAAGCTGGTCCAAAGTGAAGCGTTAGAAAACCGTCTGAGCTGTTTCTGACCATGGCTGCGTACATCGCAGAAAAGCACCGATTTTAAAACAGTGGTATGTACTGACCCAGTTACCTAATGGTGCTGTTTTTATATTATGATAAACACAGCAGAAAAAATATCTGTTCTCTGCACTCATTTCTGATCCCCTCAGTAAAAAAAGAAAAAAAGTTAGATTGATCCTCTGATGTATGTGAGCCTATGCTCATATGAGCTAGGAGGAGAATGTGTACGCACAGTTATCTGGTATAATTATATCCGTGCCTATAATTCTCTATTCGAGCATGAGGGCCTGAGTTCAAGTCTCCTATAGTCACATAAAATGCTAGGCATGGTCCTGCACCCTGGCCATGAAACCTTATAAGCCTAAAGTATGATTCATAATTGGTTCGATAAGAATGTGAGGCAGTAGCATGGCTCCACTGGTGTGCTTTCCGTGTTTGAGACCCATGTTTGATTCCTAAAACTCATGCTAAAACAAAACAAAACAAAAAAACAAAAACAAAAACCTGGTGTGGTAGCACGTGCTGGTATCACAATGCTGATAGAGGCAGATCCTAGGCCTCTCTAGCTAGCCATCCTAGCCCCAAAAGTAAGCTTCAGGTGTATTGAGAAGGTATGTTTCAAAACAAAACAAAAACAAAAGACAAAAACACAAGATGGGGTAGGTGAAGGTGAGTGAGATGGCTCATTGAGTAAATGTGCTGTCAGTCCTGATGATAGGTGTTCAGTCCTTGTGACCATGGGATGGGAGGGAAGTCCACCTCGTGCAGTTTGTCCTCTCCATATACACATTGTGTTAATACACACACACGTGCACATGCACACACAGACACACAGACACACACACACACACACACCCTAAAATAAATGTGTATATATATATTAAATATATATACAATATATACATATATAAATAAATGTAAATACAAGGTGGATCGTTTCCTAAAAACAGCAGCCAAGAATGCTGTCTGGTCCCCCCTTTACCCCCAAGAACATATATACATACAAACAGGTACCCCACCCACCCACCCACATAGAGCAAAATAAGCACTCGAACGTGGATCAGATTGTAGGTTCTCATGGAATGGGGTCATGATTCAGTGGATAAGAATGGTTATTGTTCAAACCTGAGGGCCTTAGTTCAAATCCCCTGTACCCAACTGAAATGGTAGGCATGGGCTTGCACTCTGGTTACCCCAGGGCTTTGAGAGGCAGGTACGTGGTTCATAAGGACTGATTCTCTCTCGAGGGTATACGTTGGAGTTTAATAGAGCAGGACTCCTGAGGTCCTCCTCTGGCCTCTCTCTGCGCACTAGCACATGAATACCGTATACAGAGATATTATAAGTTATCATTTCAGATGGAGGCAGAGTGTGGACATTTATATCCAGAAAATCCTCAATGTTTCCACTGCGCATTGGTACATGTGTGTGGCTGTACGTTTCCACAGAAGATATATAGAGTCTTATTGATTAGGGGAAGTAATCAATGTTTATACAGAGAGCCCTTTCATCTTGATCAGCTTTTAATGGGCAAGGAAAGCCTAACTGAAGAAAAACACAACCGTTAAATCACAGTCGCCTTCAACGTGGCTCTGAGCAAAGACATCAGGCCAGAATTTAAAAGCCAGGAACATGTGTTATTTTTCAGACAGTGTCCTAATGAAGTAGGAACTGGGACTAGAAGGACTTGGTGGTTGGAGCAGGGGTGGTTGGCCTTGAACTATGTAATGATTCCCCTTGGCTAGAGCAGAGGTAGCACGGACCTTTACTTACTTTTGTATGTGACCAACCCCATTGTTTGACGTCGGCAGCTGTGTCTTAATTAGCTGCTGTGGTTTTTGTTGGTTTTGGTTTTGGTGGTGGTGGTGGTGGTGGTGGTGGTGGTGGTGTGGTTTAGTTGGTTGGTTTGATCTGGTTTGGTTTTTCCCGTTTAGATATCTTTAGTATCACAGACTGGCTTTGAACATGTTGTGTTCTCAAAGGTGACCTTGACCTTTGGACCCTTCTGCCTCTACCTTCCTAATACTAGGATTACAGGTGTACACTACCACACTCCCCTTATGAAGCGCCATCGATTTAAAACCTTAGGGTTCCCGTATGATGGGCAAGAACTACCAACTCAACCATGTCCCTATCCCTTTATTAAAACTTTTTGCATATAAGGAATTTGGGATCATTTTTGCCTGAGAGCAGCGGCGTCTCAGTTGCCTTGTATCCCTCCCTGGGAGCATCCATGCATCTATATTTCTCCCCTCCCACCTGCCCATGTACCATGGAAGATGCTGTCTTTGTGTCTGTCGTACTCGTGAGAAGGGCATTGCAGCACCCAAGATTCACGTCTCCAGTTGGAGAAGAGTCTCTCTTTGGAGCTAAAGCCTTTGCACTGAGAAAGAGATGCTTATTTTGGGGGGGCTTTGGGCAGCATCCTGTTACCAAAGCCCATCACGTGGCAGCTCTTGACAAAGGGGGGACTCCATCAGCTACTTTGCTTATAGCTCTGACAAAATATCTTAAAGAAGTAGACGTCATGTCAAGCTACAGTTCAAGGATACAGCCCTCAGAGGGAAGCATGGCGTCAGGAACACTACTAGCCAGTGAGATTGCATGTACAGTTGAGAAGCAGGGGCAGGGTATGGGACATGCTGGGATTCAGCTCTCTCTACTGGGTGCTTAGTCTAGACTCCAGCCCACGGAATAGTGCTGCTAATATTCAGGGTGGAGCCTTCCACTTCAGGTAATCCTCTCCTCAAATCCACTTACAGTCATGCCCAGAGGTGTTTCTCCTGGGTGTCTCTGAAACATTTTTGTTGTTGACAGTGATGGCAAATTATCACTTAAGTCCATCTCAGTAAACTCCGATGAGTTGACAGTGTCACAAGTCAAGAATACACTTAACAGTCTGATGACCTGAGTTCAATTCCAAGAACCCAGACCGAAGCGGAAGAAGAGAAGTGACTCCACAGAGTTGGCCTTTGACCTCCTCACTTCCGGCACGCGCACGCATGCCGTCATGCTCACAATAAGGGAGTACTAAGTAAATAAATGAATAAGTAGCGAATGGTGCCAGGAGAATGATACCTGAAGTCACCCACATGCGTGTGCACACTTGCATGTGCACGTCAGCTCAAAAAGATCACAGAAGCGTTCTCCCAGCATCTTGAAGGCTTTCAGCCTGCATTTCCTTTTCTCGCCCTGGCTCCCACTGGTTTCTGCCTCTGTTGCCCCCGTCATGTAGAAACGGGTCCAGAGACATTGAATTCTCTGTGATGTTGTTGCAAAGTCTGAAGAAGGAAAGACAGTTAAATTAAAGTACTGGCCAAGCTCACATAGCAGTGCACACACAATTAGTGACCTCCTCTTCAGGGCCTGACAGAAGTGGGAAATGTTCATGTGGGTAACCTGAGTGCAGACACAGGGCAACCCTGTGTACATGAAAAATCGGGACGCAAGATACATTTGTAGGTTAGTCACAAGCTGCATGTCAGACCTATTAAGCTTGCATGAATCTGACAGCCCTTCACCAGGCAGTGTCAGGAGGGAGGCGTAGCAGTGGGGGAGATAATTATGAGACTCACAGAGGTAAGGAATAGAGAGAGCATTCTGCTAACTTCCTAGGAAAGAGAGATGGGGGTTTCTCAGGAGAATGGCAGCAAAATATGTTGCCTGCTGTACAATGGAGTGGGGCCGGCGCCTACCACAATCCCTTTGCTGTCTGTGGGTTAGACTGAAGAAGTAGAAGGCCCTAAGGGGAAGATGGGAAGCTCAATGTTTCTTGAGGGTGGGGGTACGGGAACCCAGGCTCAATGCACGAGTTCTATTTGATGGCGTGTGGTGTGTGTGTGTGTGTGTGTGTGTGTGTGTGTGTGTGTGTGTGTGTGTGTGTGTTGTAAGTATCTGCACCTGTATACAGGCGTTTGAGAAGGACATCGGATGCCTTCCTCTCTCTTTTTCCACCTTATTTTTTTAACTCCCTAGTCTATCTCTGAGCTTGGAGCTAGATCAGCAGCCAGCAAGCCCCAGCGATTTTCTTGCCTCTGCGTTCTGTAGCACTCGGTTACATTTGTATACAACCACACCCAGTTTGGTTTTAGATAGATAGATAGATAGATAGATAGATAGATAGATAGATAGATAGATAGATAGATAGATAGATAGATAGATAGATAGATAGATAGACAGACAGACAGACAGACAGACAGACGTGCTAGGTATCTGGACTCTGGTCTTTTTTCTTGCCTATCAAGTGTTCTTATCCACGGAGGCATCTTTTCTACTCCCTTGTTAGTATTGAGTTTTAACTAGCAATCTCTCTGACCTGGTTTCTTGGGGGCCTGCTGTGTCTCCCAGTAGATCTGGGCCTCATCATTTTGGGAGCAGAGCTCTCATTTGGGGACTGGGATGCGGCATGGCTCCATATTCCCACGGAGTAAGCTTGTTTCTTCTTCGGCGTGCGCACCATCAATAGACAACGTCCTTTGAGAGAGGTCCAGTCACTTCACTTTGTAGCCTGCAGTAAAACCAGCTTGGGCCATCTTATGGCCTTTATTCTGGGCTTTTGAGACCACACTTCCACCCATTCTCTCAAAATACTGTCACTTTCCAGATGAAATTGGGGCGAAGCCTACTTTCTAGTCCTGTTCCTGTCCTCCACCAGCAGTGTAGCGTATGCCCTTCTAAAGTTCCAGTCAGCTCTGCTGTACAGTGAAGGCTCTCCTTGCTTGCCTGATGCCACAGTCACAAGCATGGGGTGATGCAACCTGCATGCAAGTGTCCTGTGTCACTCAAAGCAGTGTCCAGACGTATGGGGTAATAGATCCCGATTATTAAAATTGGCTCCTCCCGTGAGATTCCAAACTAGGCCTTTGTGAGTCCCCAGTTGGAGTAGCGGGAGCCCATGTGGTATTTCATCTGAACTTTGCCTAGGGAGACAAGAGAAAGTCTCTTCGGTGTTTCAAATACGGCTCTAATGACAAACCAACGAAACAGCTACACCCGAATCTAGCTTGGTGAACCAAGCCATTGGATGTAATTAGGGTTGCTTACAGAAGCATGGGCAATTTAAGATAACTAGCTATACCCCCAAAGGGAAACTAACACACACACACACACACACACACACACACACACACTCCCCTGCCTCTCTCTCTTACCTGCTAATTGATCCTCAGGATGGAGTAGAGATCTGTGAGCTCCCCACACCCATCCACTCAGGAACTGATGGGGGCGTCTTCAAATCCTCTGTGCTAACAAGTGTTAACTCTTTATGTATCGGCACACAAGGGTGAGTCTGTGGCCCACTTCTTCCAGAAAATTCTGTCCGTAGATTCTTGACGTCTCATCCAAGTAATCACAGCTATTGCCTCCAGTTCAATGAGGCCACAGCCATCCCATGCCAAAAATACAGGTTCTAACCACAACGGCTCTGTACAAAAATTGTTCTGCACACCCATTGTTTAGGATCTGCTAGGGCCTGGCCACCTATAGTGTTTGTCGCCGTGGTGTTTTCTTATGTGTCTTCTATTTGATGGGTCCTCTTATAGTCACTATTAGCCCAAGGTCTCGCTTCTATCTTCTCTTTCTTCAATATTGGGTTGAGAGATGTCTATAGTGTGGTTCTTGTTAAAAGTTGAGGGAGAAGGGTTGGGGATTTAGCTCAGTGGTAGAGCACTTGCCTAGCAAGCGCAAGGCCCTGGGTTGGTCCCCAGCTCCAAAAAAAAAAAAAAAAAAAAAAAAA